>NC_053026.1:278866924-279023855 GCF_003073215.2 Triticum urartu
TGATCTGATCTCTCTCTCCCCCTTTGACATCAATTTCCAAGAAGGGGTCTTCTGAATTGTGAGTCAAAATAGGTATGGTCCTTGAACCACAGAGCAAAGAAACATATAGAGTGTGATGCTGGTAGAGGAAAAGAATCATTGAGTGGAGCTGGAGTAAAAATGCAGGATACAAGTGGCAAACTGTCTTCTCTGCGGTGAAATCAGTAACACCGGGTTGTATTCTTCGGTGGCACCGAAATGGTTCGGTTTGACCGAAAGCTATAGACCGGTGTGACCGAGTTCAATACAGAGAGAACATTTGTCACCTCAACTCACTAGGAAAATAAGATCTCACAAAGATTTTCAATGAATTAACTGAAGGATTTGCAATGAATTGGATGCGGGGAATGCAGAACAAAACAAAGAAAAAAGAAAAGAAATCTAGATGAAGGGAAACAAAAATGAAAGAGACAAATGCAAGAATATAGATAAACACTAGAGAATTTCCTCTAGAATTGGTTGGCGACAAAGTCACCTATGTTAGAGTATATTGACCGAGGAGTCAAGTGAGAACACATGATCGTAGGTCATACTCATCGTTTAAGCTCAAAATGGGGTTACCATTTTTCGTTTAAGCATTTGATGTATTCGCATCTTGTTGAGTTGCTTTGACCCATGAGTTGGGGTAAAGCTTCTCTAAGATGGAATAACATACCTTGGGTGGTGGTGTTGAACTCGATCATGTAGTTGAACTTGCGTGGGATGCTCAAGGTTGTTGTAGCTCATCAAGGATTGGGAGCACCACTTGTAGTTTGAGTTCATCTACCTACATGGGTTAATCTTGCAAGGAAGAGCACTTGTGTATCCAAATTGACAATCAAGAATTTGATACCAAATGAAATTTAATGTATAGAAATGGTCAAAGGATATGTTGAAAGATTTCATGCTTCCTTGTCTTCAACCACCATGTTGTAGAGACTTAGTGATGTAGATATTGTTCAAGATGTGAGTGATTTGCAATCTCATAGATTTTGATTCATCCAAGTACCTACAAGGGTTAGATAGCATGCAAGGGTGCAAATATATCCAAGACATATTGAGGGAGTCCTGGATTAGGGGGTATCCGGACAGCCGGACTATATCCTTTGACCGGACTGTTGGACTATGAATATACAAGATTGAAGACTTCATCCCGTGTCCGGATGGGACTCTACTTGGCGTGGAAGGCAAGCTTGGCAGTACAGATATGTGGATCTCCTTCCTTGTAACCGACTCTGTGTAACCCTAGCCCCCTCCGGTGTCTATATAAACTGGAGGGTTTAGTCCGTAGGATGGACAACAATCATACCATAGGCTAGCTTTTAGGGTTTAGCCTCTCAGATCTCGTGGTAGATCAACTCTTGTACAACTCATATCATCAAGAACAATCAAGCAGGACGTAGGGTTTTACCTCCATCAAGAGGGCCCGAACCTGGGTAAACATCGTGTCCCCTGCCTCCTGTTACCATCCGCCCTCACGACACTCATGACCCGCTTTTGCGCGGGAGAGGACAACTGGCTGGCTCGAAGCAATAACATATCAAAGAACCATGGTACTTCGGATACCAAGGATAGCAATGTCAGGTCATGTCGCAACAAACACAAGCTCCGCATCAACAACGACAATACCGACGATACGGCAGTCAATGCCGGATTCAGAGGCTCTAAACCTAGTCAGCGGAAAAAGACATTCAAAAGAAGCACCCTGGGCCCATCCAGTCTGGACCATATACTCGATCGCTCGTGTCAAATACACGGCACCCCCGACAAGCCAGCCAACCACACCAACAGGGAATGTTGGGTGTTCAAGCAGGCCGACAAGTTAAATGCCGAAAACAAAGATAAGGGGTCACATAGCGATGACGAGGAGGAGCCCCGGCCGCCGAACACCGGAGGACAGAAAAGGTTCCCCCACAAGTGCGGACGGTGAACATGATATACGCAACCCACATCCCCAAGAGGGAGCGGAAGCGTGTGTTAAGGGACGTATATGCGTTGGAGCCAGTCGCCCCAAAATTCAACCCATGGTCCTCCTGTCCGATCACCTTCGATCGCAGGGACCATCCCACTAGTATCCGTGATGGCGGATTCGCCGCACTAGTCCTAGACCCAATCATCGACGGATTTCACCTCACTCGAGTCCTTATGGACGGCGGCAGCAGCCTGAACCTACTTTATCAGGACACAGTGCGCAAAATGGGTATAGACCCCTCAAGGATCAAACCCACAAAAACGACCTTCAAAGGTGTCATACCAGGTGTAGAGGCCCATTGCACAGGCTCAGTCACACTGGAAGTGGTCTTCGGATCGCTGGATAACTTCCAAATCGAGGAGTTAATCTTCGATATAGTCCCGTTCCGTAGTGGCTATCATGCACTGCTCGGGCGAACCGCATTTGTGAGATTCAATTGGTACCGCATTATGCATACCTCAAGCTCAAGATGCCAGGACCTCGGGGGGTCATCACAGTCAATAGAAACACATAGCGCTCTCTCCGCACGGAGGAGCACACTGCGGCCCTCGCAGCAGAAGAACAATGCAGCCTCTTCAGGCAATCCACCAGTTCGGTGATTAAACGCCCGGACACCGTCAAGCGTGCCCGGAGTAATCTGTAACAAGACCGCCTGGCACGCTCCGAGCTCGCATAGCAATGTGGCCCCCACCCCAGTACCAGCCAAACGGCGAAATTCGTGCCACGCGTACATAATTACGCATTAAAAATACCATGGGCATAGGTGGGGGGGGCACGAGTACGACACGCCCCAAAACACGGCTCAACCGCACTAGGGGATTCCAACCTTATTATTTTTTCTCTCTTTCAGGACTTTATTCTCTGGAAACCCCGTCCGGCTGTATGATTGCCGGACACACGATACAACAACCAAGTAGGCAGAAAGCTACGTCGCACCATGGAACTCCTAGGTGGTCTCTGGTAACGAGTGAAATACTTGATTTAAATACCATTCCTTAGCTTGCCCTTGGAGGGGACATGTCAAATAGTCCTACTTTTTGCTTATCGCACTACTTGTATCATTCTGCTTCGACGCACCTTTTTGAATAAAAATGCATAGCACTAGTCTATTATAGCATTCTCTATTCTTATTTTTTTATATATGTTCATTCATGACATTCAGCACCCGTACACTCTGGTACGGCCAATGTGCCAGGGGCTTAAGCGTACCCCATAATACGGCGTGAGAAGTCCGAACACTTTAGATAGTGCGGCACCCCGAACTTATAGCATTATATGCATCAGCTCCGAATCATGTCTTGGGTCAATAGTTGGGTTTGCCCGGCTCCCATGTTTTGGTACCTTACGTTCCGCTATATCGGCTAAGGTAGCACTGGGAGAACTACTGTGATTGTGCCCCAGTTCATCTGGGCAAGCACCTCAGTAGAGAAAGCTAAAACTGACTGTCATGATAAGGCGAGAGCTGGTCGCTGTTCGAGAGGTCTCGAGTCCCTAAAGACTTATGCCGCTTAGAGCGAGGAGTCAGCTTTGTCCGGCTTAAGGCGTGTATAGTGCCCCGAATTCGGCCTTCCGAATACTAGGGGCTTCGCCAAAATTTAAAATTGTAGACTTCTATGGCTAAGTGAGAGTGATAAAGCATTATAGTCCGATTGCCTTGTTCATTGTGCTGAGAACCTCCCTCGAAGGACCCAACAATGGGAAAAAGAGTGCTCAGATTTATCCTGAACACCCCAGCACTCGTGGCATGGGGCAGAAGCTGACGACTGGCCATCTCTCAGATTTAATAAACAGCCGCACAGAAGGTAATATTTTAAATTCAAACAAGCGTTGCATAGCGCATATGAACAAGGTTTCATAATACAGGATCACACGAGCAAGTTCATTCAAAAATTACATCCTTCGCACACTCGTCTGCCACAAGACGGGCACCCTTCAGGACACCCTCATAATACATTTCGGGGTGGCGATGCTCCTTGCCCTGCGGTGGCCCATCCTTCACCAACTTCTCGGCGTCCATCTTGGCCCAGTGCACCTTCGCACGGGCAAAAGTCTGGCGTGCACCTTCGATGCAGACGGACCGCTTAATGACTTCCAGCCGTGGGCAGGCATCCACAAGCCGCCTCACTAGGCCGAAGTAGCTGTTGGGAAAGGAGTCACCAGGCCATATCCGGACTATAAGGCCCCTCATGGCCTGTTCGGCCGCCTTGTGCAACTCGACCAGTTGCTTCAGCTGGTCGCTCACAGGCATCGGGTGTTCGGTCCCAGTATACTGAGACCAAAACAACTTCTCCGTCGAGCTTCCCTCCTCAGCCTGGTAATACTCCGCGGCATCCGACACGCTGCGGGGCAAATATGCAAATGCTCCTGGAGAGCTCCGGACTCGAGTAAGTAACAAGTAATTTACTTTCACATGCTTGCTTTGCATATTGAATGCCTTACCCGCCGCTATCTTCCTCATCGCCTCAATTTCCTGGAGGGCCTTCTGGGCTTCAGCCTTGGCATGCTTTGTGCTTTCGGGGGCCACGGCAAGCTCGGACTCTCGCGTCTTCGAGTCAAGCTCCAAATCCTCGTGCTTCTTCACGAGAGCCTGGAGCTCTTGCTGCACCTCGCCCACCCGTGCCTCTTGTTTTTCCCTCTCGATGCGCTCCTTGGCCGCTTTGTTTTCGGCCTCGGATAACGCTTGCTTCAGGGTCGCCACTTTGGTCGTGGCCCCTGGCACATCCATGATGATCCTATCATTTTGCAACTGCATATATTATATATATATATAGACAAGGCATTACTTACCTTTGTTCTCCTCGAGCTGCCTCTTGGCAAGGCCGAGCTCTTTCTTGGACCGCTCGACGTTCTGCCTCAGTGCGGCGACCTCTGCAGTCAGTGCGGCAGAGGTCAGCAGCGAAGCCTGCATACGCATACAGACATACTTATATTAGACTCCTGCAGATATTATTTGAGCCTCCATTCGGCTTTTCTTTGTGAACACCAAACAGAGCATCAGGGGCTACTGTCTATGCGGTAATATTTTCCTATATTTTAAACACTTACCTCAAAGCTTGTTAGAAGGCTGGCACAGGCTTCAGTCAGTCCGCTCTTGGCGGACTGAGCCTTCTTGATCACCGCACTCATAATAGTGCGGTGCTCTTCGTCGATGGAAGTGCCGCGAAGCGCTCCCAGCAGGTTGTCCGGTGCCTCTAGATGGACAGAGGTCACCGGCACGGGCGGCTTGCCCCTCTTGGAAGGGGGCCGCCTGCCTGAGTCCGGAACCACTGGAGGTTCCGGGCGGTGTTCGGCTGAGGGCCGAACTTGGAGCCCTTGGGAGTCTCGCTCCCTTTGTGCCTGGAGTCCGAAAGGTCGCCTTGAGGCGCCTCCTGGACTATCTCCCCCCGGCTCGGTGCCCCTTGAGACAATACCTCGACATTGTCCGTAGGGCAAGGAGAGGAGGAGGTCGGAAGTGTATCACTATCCATATCCGACGAGTCCAAGGAACCGTCCGACGAGGATACGTCGGTATGGGCTCGGGGCGGACTGCATGATCATATTCGACGTTAGGAGAAGCAGTGCAATAAAAGTATGCTATGAGTTACTCTGGTATCTAAATACTTACGACTTCGCCAGGGGCTTGGCCCTGAGTAACCACTCATCTTTGCCGTCGGTGGCGGTGGTGGAACAGTCCGGAAGGAGAGTCCTTCCCTTCTTGGACCCTTCGGCCTCCCCGGTTGGGGCGGCCTTCCTTTTCTTGTCTCCCCCGGCTGGAGGGGGAGAGTCTTCATCTTCCTCCTCCTCATTTTCACGGGAGGAGTGCGTCTTGGAGTCATCGGATGATGAGTCCGATACCACCTGGCACCGGGAACTCTTTCGGGTTCCCTTGGCCTTCTTCTTGGTCTTCTCCGGCACCTCATAAGGAGCCGGAGTCCGCATCTCCGTCAGGAGAGCGTCTGCAGGGTCTTCGGGCAGAGGGGCCGGACAGTTAATCTGCTCCAATGTCTCCACCCAGTCCTGTAAAAGGCATGGGAGCTCAGACCCCGCACATGGTTAAGCTATGGGAAATAAATACCCTACCAGATGTACAGAACTTACTGGATTCACAGGGCACTTTGCGCTTAGCCCGCGGTCCTCGGTAAGAGAAGGAGGGACCTCGGTGAAAGTGCGTTATATCGACTAGAGGGGGCGTGAATAGGCGATTTTTATGAAATTCTTCACTGAGGAATTTGCCGGTGAGGAAATTCCTTAGCGAAGAACTACTAGCAGCGGAATAAGTACTCAAAAGTAAACATGACAGAATACAAGCATGGTCATCATGATGAAATGAAGACAGGCACAAAGTACAGGTAGCGTGAGCATAGGATAACACAGGATGAAGACAAACAGACTGAAGAGATTGAACTGAGGAAATTGAGAAAGTCTTCAGTCAAAGTCTTCAAGCACAGATATGAACAAGCACACAACACAGTTATGAGGAAATGAAAGAGTTGAGGAAATAGAACCAGTAGGCTTGGTGAAGACAATGATTTGGTAGACCAGTTCCAACTGCTGTCTCAGTTGTACATCTGGTTGGAGCGGCTGAGTATTTAAACTCGAGGACACACAGTCCCGGACACCCAGTCCTGAACACGCAGCTCAGGACACCAAGTCCTCACCGTATTCTCCTTGAACTAAGGTCACACAGACCTCGTCCTATCACTCGTGGTAAGTCTTCTGGTGACTTCCGAACCTTCACAAACTTGGTCACTCGGCTATCCACAATTCCTCTTGGATGCTCTACACCATGACGCCTAACCGTCTCGAAGAAGCACAGTCTTCAAAGGTAACAAGCGTCGGATCCATGCAGGATCAATCTCTTCAGTGATGCTCAATCACTTGGGGTTTGTAGGTGTTTGGGTTTTGGGTTTTTAGGTTTTTCCTCACTTGATGATTTTCGCTCAAAGTCCTTGGAGGATGGGTTGCTCTCAAATGACAAGTGTCAGTTTCTCTCAGAGCAGCCGACCAGCTAGTGGTTGTAGGGGGCGGCTATTTATAGCCTAGGGAGCAGCCCGACATGATAAGACATAAATGCCCTTCAATGATATGACCGTTAGGTGGATAGATATTTTGGGACAGCTGGCGCATAGCACAACAACGGTCGGAATTTTGAGTAGCAAAATCCTCAGGGCTATCATGTTCCTCACTGTGTAGGAAATCCGCACTGGCGAATTCCTAAATCCTCAGTCAGAACAAATTCCTCAGAGACCATAAGAACTTCGTCTCTGTCACTGAAGAATGTGATTGGACTGTATGAGATTTCCAATGGCTTCACTCGAAGGGATTGGCAGGTGTAGGATTTTGAGTTGAGCATCACATGGAAATTTTTCCTTAGTATTTCCTCGACCCCCTTTAACAGTACGGTGTTCCCTATGACTCAAGGGAGAGAAAATGAAACTATGAAAACAAAAGTCTTCACGCTTTATGTTCCTCGAATGAATACCAAGTCTTCAAGGTCGCACCATTTTCTTCACTTTCAAAGTCTTCAGAAAGTCTTCAGAATACCAAAGTCTTCAGACAAAGAACTTCATTTTTAGGGGTCGACTTTCTCTGTAAATATCAAACTCCTCATAGACTTACAGACCTGTGTACACTCATAAACACATTAGTCCCTTAACCTATAAGTCTTCAATACACCAAAATCACTAAGGGGCACTAGATGCACTTACAATCTCCCCCTTTTTGGTGATTGATGACAATATAGGTTAAGTTTTCAACGGGGATAAACATATGAAGTGTAACTACTAATATTGAGGAATTTGATTGCAAGATATAGAAGAACTCCCCCTGAAGATGTGCATAGTGAGGAATTTTCTTTTGAAGCAATGCACACTTGAAGAGTTGAATCATGGAGATCTCCCCCTATATCTTGTAATTCATACACGCATTTGATATATAACAGTGAAGAATTTGAAATGCATGATGAAATATGGTGACTGATGTAATTCAGCATGCGTGCAATAATATTAACGAGGAATAAGCATGCAAAAAAACGTATCAAGAGTATCAGAGCACCATCGGGTTTAAGTTTACAACTCGATCCAATAAAGTCGCAGAAGAACGAGAGTTGTAACTTAACAAAAAACACCCATATAGAAAGACCCGCTTGAAGACTAACTCAAAATTCTCCCCCTTTGTCATCAAATGACTAAAAGGAACGAATATGAGGACTAACGCCCCTGAAGAATATTAAGTTGATGAAGGAGCGCCAGCGTTGTTGGGGTCGTTTGTTGTGGCCTCCCGCAGTGTCGTCCAAGTCTTCATTTTCATCAGTGTCGCGCGATGAAGAATATGAGCTTGCCACCAGAGAAGGAACCTTGACCTTCTTGAATTTCTTCGGTGGAGGTGCAGACCAGTCAAAATCTTCTTTGAGACCCATGTTCTTCAGATCTTCTTCACCATACAGATGTGACAGGATTGCCCAGGTGCGACCGAAGATTTGATGGAGGTAGTAGTGGTTTTTCTTCACTGCATTGTGTGTGGCAGTCATGTTGTGAAGAAGTGAACCAAACTGACGCTTAACCCATTTGTGATTTCGATCCACCTTCTGGTGATGACTAAGCAGAAGTTCACGGTCAGTCATCACGCGCGGAGCAGTGGCTTGAGGAGTGGACTTGGGTGCATTGGCAGAGTCATGTGTGGCAGAGTCATCATTGGTGGAATAAGATGCAGCTTTGCGAAACTGACCATCCAATGGACAAATGCCTTCATCTATTACAGCTGGTGCCTTGCCCTTTCCATCAACTGAGGAATATGTCTGCTTGAGGACTTCAATTGGGGGCAAGTAGCTGAGGTGATTCTGGAAATCAGCTTTGTAGTTGAGTGAAGACCTTGTCCTGAGGTATCTCATAATCCAAGGTGCATAAGGCTTCAGCTCAAACGGAGACAGTGCAACATTGGCCATAGTCCTCATGAAGAAATCGTGATAATTGACAGGAATGCCATGAACGATGTTGAATACCAGATTCTTCATGATGCCAACAATTTCCTCATCAGATGAGTCGTGGCCTTTGATAGGACTGATTGTCCTCGTAAGAATACGATAGACAGTTCTGGGCACGTACATCAATTCCTTCACGAGGAATTTGGTTCTTGGTGCTTGACCTAGCTTCAAAGGTTTCATCAGCACCTGCATGTAATGATGTGATGCAGCGAGCTTCTTCAAGGGGAGGACTGAGTGGTAGAGCATGAAGCAATTCAGATGCTGGTGCAGTGTAGTGAGTGTTTTCAGACATCCAGTCCAGCACCCATGAATTCACATCTTCAGCATCTCCGGTGATGTGCAGCATTGCATAGAATTGAAGAATCAGTTCTTCATTCCAATCGCAGATGTCAGAGCAAAAATTTAGCAGTCCAGCATCGTGAAGAACACTGAGGACTGGTGCGAAGCACGGCAGAGATTCCATATCCACGTGAGGAATATGCTCATGGTAGAAGATTTTCTCCTTGTTGAACATCACTGAGGAATAGAAATTGGCTTGACTAGCAGTCCAGAAACACCTCTTCCTAATGCGAGCAGAGTTATAGGGGTTGTAGTCTTCGAAGAATACGTGCTCGCCGAAGAAATCATCAGCCTTGAACTTTTGCTTGCCTGAGAATGGATCCTTTGGCTTCGGCAGAGGAGTGTCAGTGAGGTTCATCACGACCTCAGGAATCTCAATCACAGGTTCTTCAGGCTGAGGAATTTCTGGTTCCTCCTCAATGGCAGTCTGCGTCATTGGTTGTTCAGCAGCATCAGTTTCTTCAGTGCTAGTGGCTGGAATTTCCTCATGAACAGATGCAGTGGGATGAGTTTCTTTAGAGCCCATTTGAACAGTTTGTGTGGGGGACCGAGGAATTTGCTGTAGAGGGGTGAACATTGGAGAGTTTGGATGCTGACTTTCCCAGAATTCATCACTGATTACGGGTGTGGAGCAGCCAACGTCCACATCTTCATCTTCCATTTCTTCAACGCCAGCCTCTTCAGCTGTGAACTGAGGCATGGGCGAGGAGATGACAGGTGTTGAAGGGATCGCATCCACTTCAATTTCTTCATCAATCTGCTCTGACGAAGCAGCAGAAGGAGTTTCTTCATCTGATCCGCTGGGGATCACATATTCTTCATCAAAAGGAACAAGGTCCTTTGATGGCCTGGTTGAGATGGGAACAGCATCAATCGGATTTGCAAATGAACTTGTCATAGGCTTCATTTTCTTCGGAGCTGAAGAATCTCAAGCAGCCGATGCTTTCCTTTTCTTCACTGTAGCACGCTCTGCAGCCTTGGTCTTCTTCACATCTGATGCAGATGGAAGGATTGGAGTTGAAGTTGGTGCAGGAGCAGCTGAGGAATCTAGTTGATTTTCTTCAGGCACAACTGATGCAGTTGCCTTGAGTTTTTCATTTTCTTCAGGCGCACCACTAGTGGGTGCCCTGGCAATTTCTTCAGCGGTTGGAATGTAGTCATCAGCCCTAGAACTCACATTTTCTTTAGCAGCCTGATTGTCATCAGCGGTGCTGGCATTTTCTTCAGTAGGCTGAGCAGATGCTTCAGCCTGAGGAATTTCCTGTTGCGTTGGGGCTACAACATTGGAAGTAAAGTTATCCACAAGTTTCACAAAACGAACCTTGGCTCCAAGCCAATCAGCGCGATATGCGTCAAAGTCATCACTGAGTTTCTTGATCTCAGTCTGAATAGTAACAAGTTCTTTAGTTGTCATAGAGACAATGTTTTTCTTCAGATAGCGCTCTTTCTTGTACTGCGCTTTCTTGATCTGCCTAGCCTTCTCAAATTTCCACTTTTCTTTTTGAATGAAGTGGGTCAGCACGTGACTCTGGCAAGGAGTCAGCCTGAAGTCAGGCAAGGGAGTGTTGGGGTCCTTGTGCCAGACATCAATGTAGTCGAGGATCAACTTGGGATCCAAAAGCAGTGGCACCTCTGATCATTTGGCTCTAGCGGCCCTGACTTGCCTGTCTCTGATGATTTCTGCAAGTCTATCATCATCAGCTTCGTCTTCTTCAGACGGCACTTGGAAAGCGACTTGTTTCTTTTGAGGACTTGGGCGAGGACCTCGTCCAGCAGTGGTCTTTGTCTTCAGCAGTGAGGAGCCAGCTGAGGAACTTGGTGCAGCTGAGGAACTAGCTGAGACACCTGAGGCAATGGAGATGCCTGCAGTCCTTTGGCCCAAGGCGAGATACACAGGTGTTGAGGATTTAGTCGGAACAGCTGAAGGCTTTGGCGGAGGAGATGAGGACTTTGAAGGAACAGGAGCAGCATGAGGAATTGTCCGTGAGGGCTTTGAGGATTCTGGTCATGAGGGCATTGCTGAGGAACTTGGCCTTGAGGGCATTGTTGGTGAAGCACTTGGCTTGCGCGCAGGCTTCTTTGACATAGCCTTCTTTGGCTTGACAGCAAAGGCCTCAGCAGAGGCAGCAGCAGCAGCAGAGTCTTCAATGAATTTCCTCACTGCTTCTTTGGCTTGCTTAGCCAACTTGGCTTGGTGCTTGGCCCATTCATCAGGATAGTCCTCACCGCGCTTGAGGCTGGTGGGATCAACGATTTGGCCAGGTGCCAATGGAGCTCTTGGGCATGGAGGATTGAGTGCGAATTTCTTCATGTACTTTGGAGTTACATACCTGTACTCCCTCCATTCTCTTGCCCATCTCCTTTCTATCCTCTGTATGCGCACCTTGCGCTGATTTTTGTCCTCTTTTCCAAACTTGGCCTCATCAGGAGTGCAGTAATGTTTGTATATATCCTCAGGGATTTCAAAGGCAGTCATGACCTCAGGCTTCTTTCCTCCTTTCTGTGGCCTTTTACCATCAGCCATTTTCTTTAGTTGAGGAATTTGAACAATCATATTCTCTGAAGAAGTATGCAACTTTTCTTCGAGGAATGCTGCAAATGAGTTAAGTTGGTGAGAACCTAGTGATTCAGTAGCTGACATGTGTACCTATGAATAGAGTATAGTTGCGAGGAATTTGGAGAGGTCATATGCATTCTCAGAGGGTTTTTCAAAAAGAACAAGTTTGAGGAATTTGACCAGATGAGTCTTGAAGAATTTCACTAAGCGTTCTTTGTCTTAGGTTCCAGAGTTGTATAGATCGAAGATCCACACAATTGAGGAATCTTGAAGAAAAATGATGCTTAGAGAAACTAATCAAGAATAGTTGAATTGTGAGGTGTTTAGTGTGTGAAGCTATGAAGAAAAACACCTTTGAAGATTTTGAAGATAATCATTCGAATCAACGAGGGTAGTAAAAGTAACTTTTAATTACCCTGGACGAAGAAACCGATGAACTGGAGTGAGGAGATGTGAAGTTCGTCTATGCAGATCTTCCACGCCCTAACTTGGCGGAGGAAGACGGCTACGGCGGCGGCAGAGTGAAGATTTCCGCGGTCGGCACGAGTACGTCGACGGCGAGGTCGAGGGAGTGAAGCTCTTCCTCACCGGCGGTGATGAAGTAGCGGCGGCGCTAGGGTTTGAGAAGCTCGAGCTGGAGAGAGACCGAGCGGAGTAAAAGAAGTGAGGAAGGGAAGGAGGGGAATTTATAGCCACGGTGAAAAACTGCTCGCCCGAAGAAATTGGACGAACATGCCCCTGACCCTTCTCATTCGCATGACATGTGTCACCCACATAGTGAGAGGTGGAGATCGTGTTAGATCGTGGGTGAGTGGATAAGTGTATCGTGGGATGCGGAACGGTTTGAGCGGCAAAGCCGAAAATTTCGATAAGATAGGTTTTAAAGTTCCGTTCGCAATTTCTTCAGCTGACAAGGACACAGTGAAGATTTTGAACGAGTTTCAAATAGAACGCACATGAAGAATTTGTGAACAGTTTGGGTTGAGTATAGCATAGAGGGGAAGGGTCCGATCACATTCACTTAGCAGAAAACCAACTTGAAGAAATAGTAATAAGTGAATGTTGTAGAGGACATAAACTCATATATAGCCAATGAAGAAAAACGACGGAACCAGTGAAGACTATGCAAAGTTGAAGAATATGAATAATTTGAGGAATTTCAACTTTTGGTGGTGGAGTGATCCACCGTATAAGAATGATGATTTCAGACACCGCGTACAATTATCGTAGGGTTCTGAGAATCAAATTCTTCATTAATTTCTGCACACTAAGAGTGTTATTCTTCATTGATTGAAGAAAAACATTTCTTCATGTGTTGCACATCTAAGTCATCAATTTTGCATAAGTGTTAGGATGAGTGTCCTTTTCAAAGAACATTCGAAGATTCTAGGATATTTAGCTCACACCGCAACTTGCTAAATCTCTTCTCATCCAAGGGCTTTGTGAAGATATCGGCTAGCTGTTCTTCAGTCTTCACATGCTCAATAGAAATGTCGCCCTTCAACACATGATCACGAAGAAAATGATGACGAATCTGAATGTGCTTTGTCTTCGAGTGCTGAACTGGGTTGTGAGCAATCTTGATGGCACTCTCATTGTCACAGAAGAGAGGCACATTCTTCATGTTGACGCCATAGTCCTTGAGAGTTTGCTTCATCCATAGCAATTGGGCACAGCAAGAACCAGCGGCAATGTACTCAGCTTCAGCAGTAGATAGTGAGACGCAGTTCTATTTCTTCGAGGACCAACAGACCAAAGATCGTCTGAGGAAATGACATGTACCAGATGTTGACTTGCGGTCCACACGATCACCAGCATAATCAGAGTCAGAATATCCAATGAGATCAAAATCCGAGCCCTTGGGGTACCATAATCCAAGTGTTGGTGTGTGAGCTAGATATCGAAGAATATGCTTCACAGCCTTATGGTGTGATTCCTTCGGTGTCGCTTGAAATCGGGCACACATGCAAACACTAAGCATTATATCTGGCCTAGATGCACATAAGTACAATAAAGAACCTATCATGGAGCGGTATACCTTATGATCGAAGTCAATACCATTTTCATCAGTGCACAGATGACCATTTGTGGGCATAGGAATTTTGACGCCTTTGCAATCTTGCATGCCAAATTTCCTCAGTACATCCTTGAGGTATTTCTCCTGAGATATGAATATGCCATTGTGTTGTTGATGAATTTGAAGACCTAAGAAGAATTTCAACTCTCCCATCATAGACATTTGATATTCTTCACTCATCATATAGGCAAATTCATCACTATAATGTTGGTCAGTACAGCCAAAGATAATATCATCAACATATATTTGGCACACAAACAATTCACCATCATAAGATTTAGTGAAAAGGGTAGGGTCGAGTGAACCGGGTTTGAAGCCTTTCGTCATGAGGAATTCCTTCAAAGTATTATACCAAGCCCATGGGGCCTGCTTGAGGCCATAGAGGGCCTTGTTGAGTCTGAAGACTTTGTCGGGATTCTTTGGATCTTCAAAACCTGGGGGTTGAGCAACATATACTTCTTCCTCAAGCTTACCATTGAGGAATGCACTTTTCACATCCATTTGATATAAAGTGATATCATGATGGTTAGCATAAGCAAGTAATATGCGAATAGCCTCAAGTCTAGCAACAGGTGCAAAAGTTTCATCGAAATCAATTCCTTCAACCTATGTGTAGCCTTGAGCTACAAGCCGTGCCTTATTCCTCACCACAAGGCCATTTTCATCTTGCTTGTTGCGGTAGATCCACTTTGTGCCGATGATATTATGCTTGCGAGGATCTGGATGTTTGACCAGTTCCCAGACATTGTTGAGCTTGAACTGATGTAATTCTTCTTGCATGTCCTGAATCCACTCAGGCTCCAGAAATGCTTCATCTACCTTAGTGGGCTCTATAATAGAGACAAAAGCATAGTGCCCAAAAAAGTTAGACAAATGTGAAGCTTTTGAGCGTGTGAGAGGACCTGGCGCTTTGATGTCATTGATGATCTTTTCAACTTGCACTTCTTTTGCAATGCGAGGATGAGCTGGTTATCGTTGAAGAATTTGATCAGCGTTTTCTTCAGCACCATTTTCTTCAGCATTTTCTTCAGGTGCATTAGCTCGACGTTCTTCATGTTCTGGAATGAATTCTTCAGCAGATTCTTTAGTGAGAATGACATCCTCAGTAGCCTTGAACTTGATAGTGTCCTCAGGTGCTGGTTCATCTATCACAGTAGGTAGGTACTCTCTTTGCGAGCCATTAGTTTCATCGAACCGCACATCTACAGTTTCAACAACCTTGTGAAGAACGTTGTTGAAGACTCTGTAGGTGTGCGAGTCCTTTCCATAACCAAGCCTAAAACCTTCATGTGCTTTCGGTGCAAATTTTGAGTTGTGATGAGGATCCCTTATCCAACATTTAGCACCAAAGACTTTGAAATAACTTACATTGGGTTTCTTATCAGTGAGGAGTTCATAGGCAGTCTTCTTGAAGAATTTGTGAAGATATACTCTGTTGATGATGTGGCACGCAGTATCAATTGCCTCAGTCCAGAACCGACGAGGCGTTTTGTATTCATCAAGCATAGTGCGAGCCATCTCAGCAAGAGTCATGTTCTTGCGCTCCACGACGCCGTTCTGCTGAGGAGTATAAGGAGCAGATAACTCATGAGTAATACCAAGTTCATCAAGATAGTCATCGAGACCAGAATTCTTGAACTCAGTGCCATTGTCACTTCTGATGTGTTTGATCTTCACACCAAAGTTGGTTGAAGACCTCGAGGAAAATCATTTGAAGACTTCCTGCACTTCATGTTTGTAAGTAACAAGGTGTACCCATGTGTAGCGAGAATAATCATCAACAATAACAAAGCCATATTGAGATGCTTCATTTGAAATAGCAGAATAATGATTAGGACCAAAGAGATCCATGTGAAGCAATTCAAATGGGGGAGTGGTGGTCATGATAGTCTTCGCTGGATGCTTGGCCTTGGTCATCTTCCCAGCTTCACAGGCTCCGCATAGGTGATCCTTGAGGAATTTGACATTCTCGATGCCAATGACATGCTTCTTCTTCGCAAGCGTGTGCAAATTCCTCATGCCTGCATGACCAAGTCGTCGATGCCAAAGCCAGCCTTCTGAAGCTTTTGGAAGTAAGCACACGGCTGGTTGTGGTCCTGTAGAGAAATCAACAATATACAAGTCTCCTCTCCTAAAGCCTTCGAAGACTTTGGAATTGCCAGCTTCCATAACCACAACACAACGGTACTTGCCAAAGACAACAACCATATCAAGATCGCAAAGCATTGAGACAGACATAAGGTCGTATCCTAAGGACTCAACAAGCATGACTTTGTCCATGTGTTGATCGTTTGTGCTCGCAACCTTACCTAGACCCAATACCTGACTTTTGCCTTTGTCGGCAAAGATGATATGCTTCAAATGCGACAGAGATAATGGAGCATCCATCAATAGATTCTTGTCACCAGTCATGTGATTTGTACATCCACTATCGAGGACCCACTCAGTAGTTTTGGGTTGATCATCCTGTAGATGAATTAGTGCAACTTACAAACTCATATACTTCATCAGTGAAGAATATGACATCTATTCATCAGATCAATTTCATCAAGCAAAAGAACAGATAAAGTAATATAAGGATGTGAGAAATGAAAGTTCATTTCTTCATGATTAGCCTGCGTCCTATCAGGCACTGCTCAGGTCTCCAGCAAATTCTTCAGACGATTACGTACGTTTGGAGACCTGACCCTGCAGAAGAGATTAGTTCTTTTTCTTCACCACCCACATCTGAAGGGGTGGCAAAGAGTTCATCATTCTGCAAGCTCCATACGAGAAGGATGGCATAGAAGCCAATCCATTTCGTTTCACATAAGATGGGTTAGAGTAAGCATAAGAGTAAGCAGAGAAATTCTTCGAGGACTTATGGACATAATGATTTGAAGAATAATGCACATATCCATAATCCTTAGATCTTCCCTACGGAACATACGGGTTAGCACGATGATGTTCATATGAGGACTTTGATCCATATGAGGAATATGATCCATGTGAGGAGTTTGGTCTGTATGAGGACTTGGATCCATATGAAGAATTTGGTCCATATGAAGAATTTGATCTGGGGTTCCTATTCTTCACAGGTGGCGTCATGATGACATTCACCTGAAGATTTTCAAGGCATCTTTTGGGGACCCAGATTTTCTTCATAGGGGGACCGTTCCTGCAGTTAGTGCCAACATATCTAGCAAATACTTCACCATTCTGATTTTTGAACAGTTTATAGTTGGAGTCAATTGACTCATCATCAGAATGAGGAGATTCACATGCAAATCCAGATAAATTAGATGGATCAACTGGAGGTCCCTTTGCAGCAA
The DNA here is from genome assembly GCF_003073215.2 of Triticum urartu. Lineage (NCBI taxonomy): Eukaryota > Viridiplantae > Streptophyta > Magnoliopsida > Poales > Poaceae > Triticum > Triticum urartu. The sequence goes on from NC_053026.1 coordinate 278,884,160, forward strand.
CCCATGTAGTTTTGGGGTACTGCTCAGGCTTCCAATATGTACCATCAGCATTGAGTTTCCTCTCAAAGGCTATACCCTCTTTCCTAGGGTTCCTGTTGAGGATCTGCTTTTTAAGCACATCACAAAGAGTCGGATGCCCTTTGAGGCTTTTGTACATGCCTGTCGTGTACAATTCCTTCAGCCCTGCATCGTCAGTGATACTAGCAATGTCCTTAGATGAGGAATTAGTGATAGCAGAGGCATGTGAAGAATTTGAAACATTAGCAGCATTTGAACATTCAGGTGAAGAATTAGCAGATTCACGTTCAATGCACTTCAAGCATGGAGGAACAAATTCTTCCTGAGAAGCGCTGATATGTTGAGCAAGTAATGAATCGCGCTCCTTCTGAAGATCTTCATAACTCACTCTTAGCTTCTCAAGATCTTTCTTTCTTTGAAGAAATTCATAAGAAAGCTTCTCATGATCAGATAAAAGAGTGTTATGTTGATCTTGAAGGGTGTCATACTTAGTATGAAGTCTCTGAAGACTTTCAACCAAAGCTTTTGACTGATCCATTTCTTCACCCAACATATCATCGCTCTTATTTAGCATGTAGTAAACCTTTTCCAAAGCTCTTTGTTATTTAGTGGCAAGGGAAGCAAGTTTGACATAGCTGGGTCCAAATTCATCACCAGATTCATCATCACTAGACTCGGATAGGTAGCATTCAGTTACCTCAGCATCTTTTGCCATAAGGCATGATGCAGAAGATGATGATTCTGGTTCGAATGTCATCGCTTTGAGAGATTCCTTGAAGTCCTCAAACCAAGGATCATGACATGTTCGATGACCTTCATAGACCTCAGAGAGACGGTCCCAGACAAGCTTCGCATGATCGAGATGAAGGAAATATGCCCTAGAGGCAATAATAAAGTTATTATTTATTTCCTTATATCATGATAAATGTTTATTATTCATGCTAGAATTGTATTAACCGGAAACATAATACATGTGTGAATACATAGACAAACAGAGTGTCACTAGTATGCCTCTACTTGACTAGCTCGTTAATCAAAGATGGTTATGTTTCCTAACCATGGAAAAAGAGTTGTTATTTGATTAACGGGATCACATCATTAGGTGAATGATCTGATTGACATGACCCATTCCATTAGCTTAGCACCCGACCGTTTAGTATGTTGCTATTGCTTTCTTCATGACTTATACATGTTCCTATGACTATGAGATTATGCAACTCCCGTTTGCCGGAGGAACACTTTGTGTGCTACCAAACGTCACAACGTAACTGGGTGATTATAAAGGTGCTCTACAGGTGTCTCCAAAGGTACATGTTGAGTTGGCGTATTTCGAGATTAGGATTTGTCACTCCGATTGTCGGAGAGGTATCTCTGGGCCCTCTCGGTAATGCACATCACATAAGCCTTGCAAGCATTGCAACTAATGAGTTAGTTGTGAGATGATGTATTATGGAACGAGTAAAGAGACTTGCCGGTAACGAGATTGAACTAGGTATTGAGATAACGACGATCGAATCTCGGGCAAGTAACATACCGATGACAAAGGGAACAACGTATGTTGTTATGCGGTCTGACCGATAAAAGATCTTTGTAGAATATGTAGGAGCCAATATGAGCATCCAGGTTCCGCTATTGGTTATTGACCGGAGACGTGTCTCGGTCATGTCTACATTGTTCTCGAACCCGTAGGGTCCGCACGCTTAACGTTATGATGACAATTTCATTATGAGTTTATATATTTTGATGTAGCGAAGTTAGTTCGGAGTCCCGGATGTGATCACGGACATGACGAGGAGTCTTGAAATGGCCGAGACATAAATATTGATATATTGGAAGCCTATGTTTGGACATCGGAAGTGTTATGGGTCAAATCGAGTGTACAGTTCTGTCAGTGAGCACATACTCAAAATGTCTGGGTATAATAATCACTTGATTCAATTCGGAGTTAATCTTCTAGATGATTGCATCATTGACGGAATTCTCCAATCACTGCCACCAAGCTACAAGAGCTTCGTGATGAACTATAATATGCAAGGGATGAATAAGACTATTCCCGAGCTCTTCGCAATGCTGAAAGCTGCGGAGGTAGAAATCAAGAAAGAGCATCAAGTGTTGATGGTCAACAAGACCACTAGTTTCAAGAAAAAGGGCAAAGGGAAGAAGAAGGGGAACTTCAAAAAGAACAGCAAGCAAGTTGCTACTCAAGAGAAGAAACCCAAACCTGGACCTAAGCCTGAAACTGAGTGTAACACCCCGGATGTAACTTTCCCAATTTGTACTCCAACTCTTGCCGTTTCCGGCGTTAAGTTATATTTAGTTCCTCGGGTTCGGGTTTTGTCTCCGTGTGTTGTTATCGTTGTCATGCATCTCATATCATGTCATCATGTGCATTGCATCTACTTACGTGTTCGTCTCATGCATTCGAGCATTTTCCCTGTTGTCCGTTTTGCATTCCAGCGCTTCGTTCTCCTCCGGTGGTCATTTCTAGCTTTCTTTCGTGTGTGGGGTTAAACATTTCCGGATTGGACCGAGACTTGTCAAGCGGCCTTGGTTTACTACCGGTAGACCGCCTGTCAAGTTTCGTATCATTTGGACTTCGTTTGATACTCCAACGGTTAACCGAGGGACCGAAAAGGCCTCGTGTGTGTTGCAGCCCAACACCCCTCCAATTTGGCCCAAAACCCACCTAACTCTGCTCCATCATCTAGAGCGTTCGATCACGATCGCGTGGCCGAAAATCGCACCTCTTTTGGACTCTCCTAGCTCCTCCTATGCCTATATAAAGACCCCCTCGAAAAATCCCGGATCCCCTCCTCCTCAAACCCTAGATCCAACCCACCGCGCCGCGCCGGACAAAAACCGCGCCGACGGACACGTGCGGTTCCTCCCCCGCCGCCGCCACGTGTCGCCATCCTACTGGCCCGCCGCCGCCGCCCCACATCGCCGCGTCGCCACCCGCGCGGGCCCGCCGGAGCCCATCCGCGGCCTGGTGCGTCGCGCCCCGCCGCCAGAGGCTCGCGCCCACGCGCCCCGCCTTCCTCCTCCGCGCCGGCGCACCCGCTCCGCTCCGGCCGCCGCGCGCCGAGTCCGGCCGCCGACCCTGCCGCCGTCCGCATCGCCCCGCCGCGCGCCGACTCCGGCCACCTCGCCCGTCGCCACCAGCCGCCGCCCACCGCAACTCTGGCGAGGGATCCGGCGCCCTCGACCCCTCTTGCCTCGGATCCGGTCATCTCCGGTGAGACTCCGGCCGCTACAGTGTTTCCGGCCAACTTCGAAATCCGTGCAAACCCTAGATCCCGCGAGGTGTTTTTACTCTAAGTCCTCAAATTTCAGATCCAAGTGCTCCTGTTCGTAGCTCCGTAACTTTGCATCCGTAGCTCCGATTCATGCATATAGCATATCAAAATGTTCATCTCAGAGAGTAAATCATTTCATCCTACTGTATCATTTTCATTTGAGTTCATCTTGATGCCCGAAAAGCTGTTAGAAAAGGGATACTTGGGATAATTGTCAGATCTGCTATTCCATTTAGCCTTTTGTCATTTTTGCCATGATTAATGTGTGCATGCTATGCCCTGATGATCTACATGTGTTTTGTTAAGGGTTTTGTCATCTTTCCAGAGGTGCAACCCATGTATTTTTGTGATGTGTGTGGTGAATAGTGCAATCTTGCAAAGTGGTGCACTTGCTAATTCTGTTTTCAGAGACTTAGTATTTTCACTAAGTCCTGGAGCTGTTTAGCTCATGATGCCATATGTTCATGTTGTTTCCTAGTGATCCTAGTAAGGATGTTTTGTTAATATTGTAGTGCTCTATCTATCCATGTCTTTTTTTGCAATTATGGAGCACTCTAGCTTGAGTCAGTCGAGCTCTACTTTTGCTACTTTGTGAATCTGGGCAGATTGTTAACTTGTTTGCAATTTTGCTGGTGATGTTGTAGTTGATCCGTGCATGCTATGCTATTGTTCTTGCCATGTCTAGCTTGAATTTTGTGCCTTCTTGATGGGTGTATGCTTGTCTTGCCATGACTTGCACCATAGTGAGTGCACCGAGCTCGTAAACATGCCTACTTGAGTTATATTTCAGCATGTGCCAGTTTTCACTAAGTCTGAAAACTGATTATGTTTTTGCTATGTTCACATGCTTGCAATTGTATTTTCTGATCCCTTTTGGCTCAAGGTCACTAAGGGACTTTTGTTAAGCTCTTTTAGTAGCTCCATGCCATGCTTTACTTTGCCAGGTTCAGGTCCTGTAGCATGTAGTTTTGTTGCTCCGAAGAGGGCTATCTGATCTGAAATTCCAGACAAGTGTTAATTTGCATTTGCATTTTTGCCATGCTTGTTTGAACCTGTTAATGGATGAATTGGCCATAGCTCAGTGCTAGACTTTTGTTAAGCATCTTGTATGCATCCCTGCCATGTATTTTTTTGTCATTTTTGGGTGCTGTAGCATGTTCATCTCATTGCATTTAGATGCCTACTTGCTGTAAATCGCAGACCGGTGTCATTTTTGGATCGCTTGCCATTTCCAAACCGTAACTCCGATTCCGGCATTCTTTATATCGTTTTCAAGCGATTTCGTCTCATATTTCCAGTGACACACTTGGATTTCCAAGTAGAGGCCAGGTTCATGCATTTCCTGTCATATCTTGCATTTTGCATCCCGCATTGCATCCCCCATAGCATCTCATCTTTGCATTACGTTGTTTGAGTTTTGCACGTGGTTGATTGTATCCTTGTTGCTTGTTTGTCTTGTTTGGGTAGAGCCGGGAGACGAGTTCGCTAACGAGGAGCCCGTTGAGTTTGCTTTCGAGGATCCAGTCAACTCTGACAACTGTGCAGGCAAGATGATCATACCCTCGAAATCACTACTGTCTTTGATATGCTAGTTTGCTCGCTCTTTTGCTATGCCAATGCTACGATGCCTACCACTTGCTTGCAAGCCTTCCAAATTGCCATGTCAAACCTCTAACCCACCATTGTCCTAGCAAACCGTTGATTGGCTATGTTACCGCTTTGCTCAGCCCCTCTTATAGCGTTGTTAGTTGCAGGTGAAGATTGGATGTCGTTCCTTGTTGGAACATCATTTATTTACTTGTTGGGATATCATTATATTTCCATGTTATCTTAATGCATCTATATACTTGGTAAAGGGTGGAAGGCTCGGCCTCTCGCCTAGTGTTTTGTTCCACTCTTGCCGCCCTAGTTTCCGTCATATCGGTGTTATGTTCCCGGATTTTGCGTTCCTTATGCGGTTGGGTTATAATGGGAACCCCTTGATAGTTCGCCTTGATTAAAGCTTTTCCAGCAATGCCCAACATTTGTCTTACCATTTTCCACCTAGCCTCTTTTTCCCTTGGGTTTCCGGAGCCCAAGGGTCATCTTATTTTAACCCCCCCGGGCCAGTGCTCCTCTGAGTGTTGGTCCAACCTAGAGTCCTGTGCAGCGCCCCCTCGGGGAAACTCAAGGTTTGGTTTTAGTTGTATGGAGCGCTCATCTGAGTGTGCCCTGAGAAAGAGATATGTGCAGCTCCTATCGGGATTTGTCGGCACATTCGGGCGGTGTTGCTGGTCTTGTTTTAACCTGTCGAAGTGTCTTGAGTTACCGAGATACCGAGTCTGATCGGAACGTCTTGGGAGGAGGTCTATTGCTTCGTTGACCATGAGAGCTTGTCATGGGCTAAGTTGGGACTCCCTGCAGGGATTTGAACTTTCGAAAGCCGTGCCCGCGGTTATGGGCAGATGGGAATTTGTTAATGTCCGTTTGTAGATAACTTGAACCTTAATTAATTAAAATGAATCAACTGAGTGTGTTACCGTGATGGCCCCTTCTCGGCGGAGTCCGGGAAGTGGACACAGTGTTGGAGTAATGTTTGCGCAGGTTGCTCTCTAGTTTCTCGCTCGCGCTTTGCCTCCTCTTCTCGCTCTCTTCTGCGTATAAGTTAGCCGCCATATTTTGCTAGTCGCTTGTTGCAGCTCCACTCATATTTACCTTGCCTTACGTATAAGCTTAAATAGTCTTGATCGCGAGGGTGCGAGATTGCTGAGTCCCTGTGGCTCATAGATTACTATTACACCAGATGCAGGGCCTGATGAGGGCCTGATGATTCCGCTCCAGGAGACGCGTATGAGCTCAAGTGGGAGTCGAGCGAGGACGTCTCACGGGTACATGCCTTTCCGATGATCAGCCGGAGGACCCAGCTGGTGGAGGAACCCGGTCACAGTGGTCGTCTTTTAATTGGCGCCGGGTAGTCAGCGTGCCACGACTAGGAGTGTTTGTATGAGTGTAATGGTGTTTTTTTAGTACTCATGATGAACGGGCGAGGAAGCCAACAGAATCTCCCCTTATTACAGAACATGGGAGTGTGAAGATGCCAACTTGCGACATATGCCTCATATGCCTTCAATGCGATTATGTCTCTAAGTCGTGCCTCGACACGTGGGAGCTATAGTCGCATCGAGGGTGTTACAAGTTGGTAATCAGAGCTTTCCCCGACCTTAGGAGCCCCATTGCTTGATCGTTTTTAGCGGCCGAGTTGTGTCTAGAAAAATGTTTTGAGTCTTTAGGAATTATATATCGAAGAGTTTAGGAATTCTTTTTACTTCCCAGTCTCCTCATCGCTCTGGTAAGGCATCCTGACGTAGAGTTTTGACTCTTCTCTTCTCAAATTTTACAAAAAATTTTTAGGATCACGCGGGTATCTTGGAATCGTTCCGATGGTTTTATGATGAGAACATTGTCTTGGTGCCTCCTGTCAGGGGTTTAGTGGAAGTGTCCCGTGGAGTTGAGCTCTGAGGTGTTGTCATCATAATTTTATCGTTGCAATTCTGAAATACCTGAGTTTAGTACGCCGACATCGAAAATCTCTTTTATGCAGTTCGTTGGTGAGATAACCTCGACGCCACCCAGTACTAGGGCGGGAGTTCAGAAGTACCGCCATAACTTGTATAACAGATGCTTTTCGAAGGTTGAGGTAGATGGTTTCCGAAGTTTTCTTGGTTATGTGTTGAAGGATGGATACAGCTGGATGTAGGATTTGCTAGTTTGGGTGAGATATTATGCTTCCCCTGTATCCCCAACACCCGATTGCATAACCGGAAAGGTTCAGGAGTTTCATAGGTGGGAATTCTAGTAGCTCTAGTTCTTCTTCCACGGATATTGGTCTGAGATTGGGATTTCTTACCGATTATTCGTTCTTGATCCGTACCTTGTTGATTTATTTCTCTACCTTAATTCTACGTGGCTTCTCAATTTATGGATATGTGACCATTTCAAGAGGAATGCATTCGTTCATTTTGTTCGGATGTGAAGACTATATGTTGCAATTTTCATTCCGTTGGATTCAGCTTCAATATTGTCTATCAATGTGCTAATGGACGTCAACCTCTTCAGGATGGCTCCTCCGACGCGCACGACTCCGAATCCTGATCCGCCACCACCTCCACCTCCTCCGGAGGCATGGCAAGCTGTGATGGCCGCAACCAATGCAAACACACAGTTGATCATGCAAATTCTTTAAGAGCGCAATCAAGGCAACCAAGGGAATCAAGGCAGCAATCAGAATCACTTTGCTACACTCAACTAGTTCCTTGCTAACGGGCCAAAGACTTTCAGCAATTGTGTGGAGGCAACCGATGCTGACGATTGGCTTGTGGATCTATGTAAGCATTTCGAGTGCAGTAACATCAGGCCTGAGGACTTTGTTAAGTTCGCTTCCTTCCAACTCAAAGATCAAGCTACAGAATGGTTCCAGCAGTACAAGGACTCTAGAGGTGGACGTGTTATCACTTGGGATGATTTCCGTCGAGATTTCCGAGCTCATCATATTCCTCAGAGCGTGGTTGAAAGCAAGCGTGAGGAATTCCGCAATCTGAAGCAAGGCTCTTTGTCTGTCTATGACTACAATAAGTTGTTCCAGAAGCTCGCCCGCTTTACCAAGCAGGACGTCCCTGATGAGAAGAGCATGATATACCAGTTCAGGGGTGGTCTCAGAGAAGATATCCAGCTCGCTCTTGTTCTCTTCGAGCCCTTGAGATACGATGAGTTCTACAACATGGCACTGAAGCAAGAGGCTGCTCAGTTGAAGTGTGATGCTTCCAAGAAGCGAGTCAGAGATGCTACTCCTTCTTCCTCTACTCAAGTGGCCAAGCAGCAGAAGTATTGGCTTCCTCCTCCTCCGTTCTGTAAGCCGTATCAGCAGAAGAGCAAAGGTGGCAGTGGTTCTTCCCCCCCACCCAACCCCGGCTTTCAGAACAAGACTTCGTCTCAAGCTCCAAGATCGAGTGCTCCGTATCACCGTCCGCTTTCAGAGCTCACGTGCAACAAGTGCCAACATAAGGGTCACTATGCCAACAAGTGTTTCAACCAGAGGCGTCTTCCTCCTCCTCCTCCTGTGAGATCGGCAAGTACAGTTGTGGTCAAGCATAACCCCAAGTTCGCCAAGGTCAATATGGTGAATGCAGCTCAGGCAGAGGACTCACCAGATGTCATCATGGGTAACCTTCCTGTTAATGATATTCCTGCAAAAGTTCTTTTTGACACGGGTGCATCGCATTGCTTCATTTCCAAACCTTTTGCATCAAAGTATGAGTGCGATTATCAGTATCTGCAAAGTTCCTTGGAAATTGTGTCGCCGGGCAAGCAGATGACAGCTAACACCTGCGTCCCGGAGGTTACTATCACATTGGGTGACTACAAGTTCCTTTCTTCCCCAATTGTTCTGGATAACTCGGATATTGATCTTATTCTCGGAATGGATTGGCTTTCTAAGCACAAGGCACATCTTGATTGTGCTGCCAGGCAGATTCAATTGACTCATTCGTCTGAGGATGTTATTGTCTTTGCCGCTCGGGATAATACAATCCGTCTGTTTTCTCTCAATGAGAAGGGTGAATTGGATGCCATCTTGCAAATTCTAGTCGTTTGCGAATATCAAGACGTCTTTCCAGAAGAGCTTCCAGGAATGCCTCCGCACCGGCCAGTTGAATTCGTTATTGATCTTGAGCCTGGTACGGAACCTGTGTGCAAACGTCCTTACAAGCTCGGACCTGAAGAGTTGAAGGAGCTGAAAAAGCAACTCGATATTCAAGAGAAAATGGGTCTCATCCGGCCTAGTTCTTCTCCGTGGGGTTGTGGTGTTCTTTTTGTGAAGAAGAAGGATGGAACGGACAGACTTTGTGTTGATTACCGTCCAGTGAACAAGAAGACCATCAAGAACAAATACCCACTTCCCAACATTAATGAGCTGTTCGAACAACTCAAAGGTGCTTGAGTATTCTCCAAGCTTGATCTCCGTATGGGTTATCATCAGATTCGAATCCGTGAGCAAGATATTCCCAAGACGGCTTTCAGGACAAGCTTTGGTTCATATGAATACACTGTCATGTCTTTTGGTCTCGTCAACGCTCCTCCGACGTTCTCTCGCATGATGAACTTCATCTTCAACGCCTACACCAATGACTTCGTTTTGGTCTATCTCGACGACATTCTGGTTTTCTCAAAGAACAAGGAAGATCATGCCAAGCACTTGCGTTTGGTTCTTGATAAGCTCAGAGAACATCAGTTCTACGCCAAGTTCTCCAAGTGTGAATTTTGGCTTGATGAGGTTCTTTATCTTGGTCATATCATCTCTGCCAAGGGCATTGCCGTGAATCCTGAGAAGGTGTCTGCAATTGTGAATTGGGAACCTCCTCAGAATGTGAAGCAACTCTGTAGCTTCCTCGGTCTTGCAAGCTATTGCCGAAGATTCGTTGAAAACTTTTCTAAGATCGCGAAGCCTCTCTCAAATCTTCTTCAGAAGCACGTCAAGTACGTTTGGTCTCCGGAGTGTGACATTGCTTTCAACACTTTGAAAGAGAAATTGATCACTGCTCCAGTTCTGACTCCGCCTGATGAATCCAAGCCGTACGAGGTCTTTTGTGATGCCTCTCTCCAAGGTCTTGGCGCAGTATTGATGCAAGAGAAGAAAGTTGTTGCTTACACATCTCGCCAGTTGAAGCCTAATGAGAAGAACTACCCCACTCATGATCTCGAGTTGGCGGCAGTTGTGCATGCTCTTTTGACTTGGAGACATCTTCTATTGGGAAGAAAAGTGGACATTTTCACTGATCACAAGAGTCTCAAGTACATCTTCACTCAGCCTAATCTCAACCTCAGGCAAACTCGATGGGTCGAAATGATTCAAGAGTATAGTCCGAGTATTGAGTATACTCCAGGCAAGGCCAATGTGATTGCTGACGCATTGAGCAGGAAAGCTTACTGCTATAGTCTGATTCTCAAGCCTTATCAACCCGAGCTTTGTGAAGCTTTCCGCAAACTTAACCTGCAAGTTGTTCCTCAAGGATTCCTCGCCAACCTTCAAGTCTCTCCTACCTTGGAAGACCAGATTCGCCAAGCCCAGCTTCTTGATGCTATGGTGAAAAAGGTAAAGATTGGGATTGCCAAGAGTCAGTCCAAGTACAAGTGCTACCGCCTTGATGACAAGGACACTCTCTTCTTCGAGGATCGTATTGTTGTACCCAAAGGTGACCTTCGTAAAGTGATCATGAACAAGGCTCACAATTCTCTCCTCTCCATCCACCCTGGGAGCACGAAGATGTATCAGGACCTCAAGCAAGCTTATTGGTGGACTCGAATGAAGCGCGAAATTGCTCAATTCGTGAATGAGTGTGATGTCTGCAGAAGAGTGAAGGCAGAACACCAAAGGCCAGCAGGTCTCCTCCAACCTCTTGCCATTCCAGAAATGGAAGTTTGACCACATTGAAATGGACTTCGTGACTGGGTTTCCAAAGTCCAAGCGTGGCAATGATGCTATATTCGTTGTCATCGACAAACTCACCAAAGTGGCTCATTTTCTGCCTATCAAAGAGTCGATCACTGCAGCTCAATTGGCGGAACTCTATACCTCTCGAATTGTCTCTCTGCATGGTATTCCTCAAGTGATCTCTTCAGACCGTGGCAGCATCTTTACCTCGAAGTTTTGGGATTCTTTTCAGAAGGCCATGGGCACCAACATCCGCTTCAGCACAGCTTTCCATCCTCAAACTAGCGGTCAAGTCGAGCGTGTCAACCAGATTCTTGAAGATATGCTCAGGGCTTGTGTGATCTCCTTTGGCATGAAGTGGGAGGATTGTCTTCCTTATGCTGAATTCTCCTACAACAACAGTTTTCAAGCAAGTTCGGGCAAGGCCCCATTTGAAATTCTGTATGGCAGGAAGTGCCGTACCCCTCTCAACTGGTCTAAAACCGGTGGACGTCAGCTTTTGGGTAATAACTTAATCACAGAAGCAGAGGAAATGTGCAAAGTCATTCGTGATAACCTCAAAGCGGCCCAATCCCCGTCAGAAGATCTACTATGATAGTAAGCACCGTGATTTGGCTTTCGAGATTGGAGATCATGTTTACCTCCGTGTCTCTCCTATGAAAGGTACTCGTCGCTTCGGTATCAAAGGGAAGCTTTCCCCTAGATATGTGGGACCTTTCAACATTGTCAGCAAGAGAGGCGACCTCGCCTATCAACTTGAGCTTCCTTCAAACTTTGCAAATGTTTTCATGACGTGTTCCATGTCTCTCAGCTTCGAAAGTGCTTCAAGACTCCTAACCGCACCGTCAACTTCGAGGACATTGAGCTCCAAGAAGATCTCTCCTATCGTGAGCACCTAGTTGCTATTCTTGAAGAGACTGAACGCAAGACTCGCAACAAGTCAATCAAATTTCTCAAAGTCAAGTGGTCACACCATTCCGACCGTGAAGTTACCTGGGAACGCGAGGATCACCTCCATTCTGAGTACCCGGCGTTCTTTCAGTCCTAGATCTCGGGACGAGATCCTTTCGTAGTGGTGGAGTGTTGTAACACCCCGGATGTAACTTTCCCAATTTGTACTCCAACTCTTGCCGTTTCTGACGTTAAGTTATATTTAGTTCCTTGGGTTTGGGTTTTGTCTCCGTGTGTTGTTATCGTTGTCATGCATCTCATATCATGTCATCATGTGCATTGCATCTACTTACGTGTTTGTCTCATGCATTCGAGCATTTTCCCCGTTGTCCGTTTTGCATTCCGGCGCTTCGTTCTCCTCCGGTGGTGATTTCTAGCTTTCATTCGTGTGTGGTATTGGACCGAGACTTGTCAAGCGGCCTTGGTTTACTACCGGTAGACCGCCTGTCAAGTTTCGTATCATTTGGACTTCGTTTGATACTCCAACGGTTAACCGAGGGACCGAAACGGCCTCGTGTGTGTTGCAGCCCAACACCCCTCCAATTTGGCCCAAAACCCACCTAACTCTGCTCCATCATCTAGAGCGTTCGATCACGATCGCGTGGCCGAAAACCGCACCTCTTTTGGACTCTCCTAGCTCCTCCTATGCCTATATAAAGACCCTCTCGAAAAATCCCGGATCCCCTCCTCCTCAAACCCTAGATCCAACCCACCGCGCCGCGCCGGACAAAAACCGCGCCGACGAACACGTCCAGTTCCTCCCCCGCCGCCGCCACGTGTCGCCATCCTACTGGCCCGCCGCCGCCGCCGCCCCACATCGCCGCGCCGCCACCCGCGCGGGCCCGCCGGAGCCCATCCACGGCCCGGTGCGTCGTGCCCCGCCGCCAGAGGCTCGCGCCCCGCCTTCCTCCTCCGCGCTGGCGCACCCGCTCCGCTCCGGCCTCCGCGCGCCGAGTCCGGCCGCCGACCCCGCCGCCGTCCGCATCGCCCCGCCGCGCGCCGAGTCCGGCCACCTCGCCCGTCGCCACCAGCCGCCGCCCACCGCAACTCCGGCGAGGGATCCGGCGCCCTCGACCCCTCTTGCCTCGGATCCGGTCATCTCCGGCGAGACTCCGGCCGCTACAGTGTTTCCGGCCAACTTCGAAATCCGTGCAAACCCTAGATCCCGCGAGGTGTTTTTTTCTCTAAGTCCTCAAATTTCAGATCCAAGTGCTCCTGTTCGTAGCTCTGTAACTTTGCATCCGTAGCTCCGATTCATGCATATAGCATATCAAAATGTTCATCTCAGAGAGTACATCATTTCATCCTATTGTATCATTTTCATTTGAGTTCATCTTGATGCCCGAAAAGCTGTTAGAAGAGGGATACTTGGGATAATTGTCAGATCTGCTATTCCATTTAGCCTTTTGTCATTTTTGTCATGATTAATGTGTGCATGCTATGCCCTGATGCTCTACATGTGTTTTGTTAAGGGTTTTGTCATCTTTCCAGAGGTGCAACCCATGTATTTTTATGATGTGTGTGGTGACTAGTGCAAGCTTGCAAAGTGGTGCACTTGCTAATTCTGTTTTCAGAGACTTAGTATTTTCACTAAGTCCTGGAGCTGTTTAGCTCATGATGCCATATGTTCATGTTGTTTCCTAGTGATCCGTGTCTCTTTTGAGGATGATCAGTAAGGATGTTTTGTTAATATTGTAGTGCTCTATCCATCCATGTCTTTGTTTGCAATTATGGAGCACCCTAGCTTGAGTCAATCGAACTCTACTTTTGCTACTTTGTGAATCTGGACAGATTGTTAACTTGTTTGCAATTTTTCCGGTGATGTTGTAGTTGATCCGTGCATGCTATGCTATTGTTCTTGCCATGTCTAGCTTGAATTTTGTGCCTTCTTGATGGGTGTATGCTTGTCTTGCCATGACTTGCACCATAGTGAGTGCATCGAGCTCGTAAACATGCCTACTTGAGTTATATTTCAGCATGTGCCAGTTTTCACTAAGTCTGAAAACTGATTATGTTTTTGCTATGTTCACATGCTTGCAATTGTATTTTCTGATCCCTTTTGGCTAAAGGTCACTAAGGTACTTTTGTTAAGCTCTTTTAGTAGCTCCATGCCATGCTTTACTTTGCCAGGTTCAGGTCCTGTAGCATGTAGTTTTGTTGCTCCGAAGAGGGCTACCTGATCTGAAATTCTAGACAAGTGTTAATTTCACTAAGTCTGAGATATGTTTGTCATTTGCATTTTTGCCATGCTTTTTTGAACCTGTTAATGGATGAATTGGCCATAGCTCAGTGCTAGACTTTTGTTAAGCATCTTGTATGCATCCCTGCCATGTATTTTTTTGTCATTTTTGGGTGCTGTAGCATGTTCATCTCATTGCATTTAGATGACTACTTGCTGTAAATCGCAGACCGGTGTCATTTTTGGATCGCTTGCCATTTCCAAACCGTAACTCCGATTCCGGCGTTCTTTATATCGTTTTCAAGCGATTTCGTCTCATCTTTCCAGTGGCACACTTGGATTTCCAAGTTGAGGCCAGGTTCATGCATTTCCTGTCATATCTTGCATTTTGCATCCCACATCGCATCCCGTATCGCATCTCATCTTTGCATTACGTTGTTTGAGTTTTGCACGTGGTTGATTGTATCCTTGTTGCTTGTTTGTCTTATTTGGGTAGATCTGGGAGACGAGTTCGCTAACGAGGAGCCCGTTGAGTTTGCTTTCGAGGATCCAGTCAACTCTGACAACTGTGCAGGCAAGATGATCATACCCTCGAAATCACTACTATCTTTGATATGCTAGTTTGCTCGCTCTTTTGCTATGCCAATGCTACGATGCCTACCACTTGCTTGCAAGCCTTCCAAATTGCCATGTCAAACCTCTAACCCACCATTGTCCTAGCAAACCGTTGATTGGCTATGTTACCGCTTTGCTCAGCCCCTCTTATAGCGTTGTTAGTTGCAGGTGAAGATTGGATGTCGTTCCTTGTTGGAACATCATTTATTTACTTGTTGGGATATCATTATATTTCCATGTTATCTTAATGCATCTATATACTTGGTAAAGGGTGGAAGGCTCGGCCTCTCGCCTAGTGTTTTGTTCCACTCTTGCCGCCCTAGTTTCCGTCATATCGGTGTTATGTTCCCGGATTTTGCGTTCCTTATGCGGTTGGGTTATAATGGGAACCCCTTGATAGTTCGCCTTGATTAAAGCTTTTCCAGCAATGCCCAACATTTGTCTTACCATTTTCCACCTAGCCTCTTTTTCCCTTGGGTTTCCGGAGCCCAAGGGTCATCTTATTTTAAACCCCCCCGGGCCAGTGCTCCTCTGAGTGTTGGTCCAACCTAGAGTCCTGTGCAGCGCCCCCTCGGGGAAACTCGAGGTTTGGTTTTAGTTGTATGGAGCGCTCATCTGAGTGTGCCCTGAGAAAGAGATATGTGCAGCTCCTCTCGGGATTTGTCGGCACATTCGGGCAGTGTTGCTGGTCTTGTTTTAACCTGTCGAAGTGTCTTGAGTTACCGAGATACCGAGTCTGATCGGAACGTCTTGGGAGGAGGTCTATTGCTTCGTTGACCATGAGAGCTTGTCATGGGCTAAGTTGGGACTCCCTGCAGGGATTTGAACTTTCGAAAGCCGTGCCCGCGGTTATGGGCAGATGGGAATTTGTTAATGTCCGGTTGTAGATAACTTGAACCTTAATTAATTAAAATGAATCAACTGAGTGTGTTACCGTGATGGCCCCTTCTCGGCGGAGTCCGGGAAGTGGACACGGTGTTGGAGTAATGTTTGCGCAGGTTGCTCTCTAGTTTCTCGCTCGCGCTTTGCCTCCTCTTCTCGCTCTCTTCTGCGTATAAGTTAGCCGCCATATTTTGCTAGTCGCTTGTTGCAGCTCCACTCATATTTACCTTGCCTTACGTATAAGCTTAAATAGTCTTGATCGCGAGGGTGCGAGATTGCTGAGTCCCTGTGGCTCATAGATTACTATTACACCAGATGCAGGGCCTGATGATTCCGCTCCAGGAGACGCGTATGAGCTCAAGTGGGAGTTCGACGAGGACTCTCAACGTTACTATGTTTCCTTCCCCGATGATCAGTAGTGGTGCCCAGTTGGGGGTGATTGGGACCGTGTCGCATGTTGGGTTCTCTTTTATTTTGGCGCCGTAGTCGGGCCATGAGTGTTTGGATGATGTAATGTTATTTATGTACTTGATTGACGTGGCGAGTGTAAGCCAACTATGTTATCTCCCCTTTATTATTTATATTACATGGGATGTTGTGAAGATTGCCTAACTATAAGCTTAAATAGTCTTGATCGCGAGGGTGCGAGATTGCTGAGTCCCTGTGGCTCATAGATTACTATTACACCAGATGCAGGGCCTGATGATTCCGCTCCAGGAGACGCGTATGAGCTCAAGTGGGAGTTCGACGAGGACTCTCAACGTTACTATGTTTCCTTCCCCGGATGATCAGTAGTGGTGCCCAGTTGGGGGTGATTGGGACCGTGTCGCATGTTGGGTTCTCTTTTATTTTGGCGCCGTAGTCGGGCCATGAGTGTTTGGATGATGTAATGTTATTTATGTACTTGATTGACGTGGCGAGTGTAAGCCAACTATGTTATCTCCCCTTTATTATTTATATTACATGGGATGTTGTGAAGATTGCCTAACTTGCGACATATGCCTTCAATGCGATTATGTCTCTAAGTCGTGCCTCGACACGTGGGAGCTATAGTCGCATCGAGGGTGTTACACTGAGTGCTTCTACTGCAAGCAGACTGGTCACTTGAAGCGGAACTGCCCCAAGTATTTGGCGGATAAGAAGGATGGCAAGGTGAACAAAGGTATATGTGATATACATGTTATTGATGTGTACCTTACTAATGCTCGCAGTAGCACCTGGGTATTTGATACTGGTTCTGTTGCTAATATTTGCAACTCGAAACAGGGACTACGGATTAAGCGAAGATTGGCTAAGGACGAGGTGACGATGTGCGTGGGAAATGGTTCCAAAGTCGATGTGATCGCAGTCGGCACGCTACCTCTACATCTACCTTCGGGATTAGTATTAGACCTAAATAATTGTTATTTGGTGCCAGCGTTAAGCATGAACATTATATCTGGATCTTGTTTGATGCGAGACAGTTATTCATTTAAATCAGAGAATAATGGTTGTTCTATTTACATGAGTAATATCTTTTAAGGTCACGCACCCTTAAAGAGTTGTCTATTCTTATTCAATCTCGATAGTAGTGACACACATATTCATAGTGTTGAAGCCAAAAGATGCAGAGTTGATAATGATAGTGCAACTTATTTGTGGCACTGCCATTTGGGTCATATCGGTATAAAGCGCATGAAGAAACTCCATACTGATGGGCTTTTGGAACCACTTGATTATGAATCACTTGGTACTTGCGAACCGTGCCTTATGGGTAAGATGACAAAAACACCGTTCTCCGGTACTATGGAGAGAGCAACAGATTTATTGGAAATCATACATACCGATGTATGTGGTCCGATGAATATTGAGGCTCGTGGCGGATATCGTTATTTTCTCACCTTCACAGATGACTTAAGCAGATATGGGTATATCTACTTAATGAAACATAAGTCTGAAACATTTGAAAAGTTCAAAGAATTTCAGAGTGAAGTTGAAAATCATCGTAACAAGAAAATAAAATTCCTACGATCTGATCGTGGAGGAGAGTATTTGAGTTACGAGTTTGGTGTACATTTGAAACAATGTGGAATAGTTTCGCAACTCACGCCACCCGGAACACCACAGCGTAATGGTGTGTCCGAACATCGTAATCGTACTTTACTAGATATGGTGCGATCTATGATGTCTCTTACTGATTTACCGCTATCGTTTTGGGGATATGCTCTAGAGACGGCCGCATTCACGTTAAATAGGGCACCATCAAAATCCATTGAGACGACGCCTTATGAACTATGGTTTGGCAAGAAACCAAAGTTGTCGTTTCTGAAAGTTTGGGGCTGCGATGCTTATGTGAAAAAGCTTCAACCTGATAAGCTCGAACCCAAATCGGAGAAATGTGTCTTCATAGGATATCCAAAGGAAACTATTGGATACACCTTCTATCACAGATCCGAAGGCAAGACTTTTGTTGCTAAATTCGGAAACTTTCTTGAGAAGGAGTTTCTCTCGAAAGAAGTGAGTGGGAGGAAAGTAGAACTTGACGAGGTAACTGTACCTGCTCCTTTATTGGAAAGTAGTACATCACAGAAACCTGTTTCTGTGACACCTACACCAATTAGTGAGGAAGATAATGATAATGATCATGAAACTTCAGAACAAGATACTACTGAACCTCGTAGATCAACCAGAGTAAGATCCACACCAGAGTGGTACGGTAATCCAGTTCTGGAAATCATGCTACTAGATCATGATGAACCTACGAACTATGAAGAAGCGATGGTGAGCCCAGATTCCGCAAAGTGGCTTGAAGCCATGAAATCTGAGATGGGATCCATGTATGAGAACAAAGTATGGACTTTGGTTGACTTTCCCAATGATCGGCAAGCAATTGAGAATAAATGGATCTTTAAGAAGAAGACTGACGCTGATGGTAATGTTACTGTCTACAAAGCTCGACTTGTCGCAAAAGGTTTTCGACAAGTTCAAGGGATTGACAACAATGAGACCTTCTCACCCGTAGCGATGCTTAAGTCTGTCCGAATCATGTTAGCAATTGCCGCATTTTATGATTATGAAATTTGGCAAATGGATGTCAAAACTGCATTCCTGAATGGATTTCTGGAAGAAGAGTTGTATATGATGCAACCGGAAGGTTTTGTCGATCCAAAGGGAGCTAACAAAGTGTGCAAGCTCCAGCAATCCATTTATGGACTGGTGCAAGCCTCTCGGAGTTGGAATAAACGCTTTGATAGTGTGATCAAAGCATTTGGTTTTATACAGACTTTTGGAGAAGCCTGTATTTACAAGAAAGTGAGTGGGAGCTCTGTAGCATTTCTAATATTATATGTGGATGACATATTGCTGATTGGAAATGATATAGAATTTCTGGATAGCATAAAGGGATACTTGAATAAAAGTTTTTCAATGAAAGACCTCGGTGAAGCTGCTTACATATTAGGCATTAAGATCTATAGAGATAGATCAAGACGCTTAATTGGACTTTCACAAAGCACATACCTTGACAAGATTTTGAAGAAACTCAAAATGGATCAAGCAAAGAAAGGATTCTTGCCTGTGTTACAAGGTGTGAAGTTGAGTAAGACTCAATGCCCGACCACTGCAGAAGATAGAGAGAATATGAAAGATGTTCCCTATGCATCAGCCATAGGCTCTATCATGTATGCAATGCTGTGTACCAGACCTGATGTGTGCCTTGCTATAAGTTTAGCAGGGAGGTACCAAAGTAATCCAGGAGTGGATCACTGGACAGCGGTCAAGAACATCCTGAAATACCTGAAAAGGACTAAGGATATGTTTCTCGTATGTGGAGGTGACAAAGAGCTCACCGTAAAAGGTTACGTTGATGCAAGCTTTGACACTAATCCGGACGATTCTAAATCGCAAACCGGATACGTGTTTACATTAAACGGTGGAGCTGTCAGTTGGTGCAGTTCTAAACAAAGCGTCGTGGCGGGATCTACATGTGAAGTGGAGTACATAGCTGCTTCGGAAGCAGCGAACGAAGGAGTCTGGATGAAGGAGTTCATATCCGATCTAGGTGTCATACCTAGTGCATCGGGTCCAATGAAAATCTTTTGTGACAATACTGGTGCAATTGCCTTGGCAAAGGAATCCAGATTTCACAAAAGGACCAAACACATCAAGAGATGCTTCAATTCCATCCGGGATCTAGTCCAGGTGGGAGACATAGAGATTTGCAAGATACATACGGATCTGAATGTTGCAGACCCGTTGACTAAGCCTCTTCCATGAGCAAAACATGATCAGCACCAAGGCTCCATGGGTGTTAGAATCATTACAGTGTAATCTAGATTATTGACTCTAGTGCAAGTGGGAGACTGAAGGAAATATGCCCTAGAGGCAATAATAAAGTTATTATTTATTTCCTTATATCATGACAAATGTTTATTATTCATGCTAGAATTGTATTAACCGGAAACATAATACATGTGTGCATACATAGACAAACAGAGTGTCACTAGTATGCCTCTACTTGACTAGCTCGTTAATCAAAGATGGTTATGTTTCCTAACCATGGACAAAGAGTTGTTATTTGATTAACGGGATCACATCATTAGGTGAATGATCTGATTGACATGACCCATTCCATTAGCTTAGCACCCGATCGTTTAGTATGTTGCTATTGCTTTCTTCATGACTTATACATGTTCCTATGACTATGAGATTATGCAACTCCCGTTTGCCGGAGGAACACTTTGTGTGCTACCAAATGTCATAACGTAAC
This sequence comes from Triticum urartu, assembly GCF_003073215.2. Taxonomy (NCBI): domain Eukaryota; kingdom Viridiplantae; phylum Streptophyta; class Magnoliopsida; order Poales; family Poaceae; genus Triticum; species Triticum urartu. The sequence continues at coordinate 278,904,313 of NC_053026.1, forward strand.
TGGGTGATTATAAAGGTGCTCTATAGGTGTCTCCAAAGGTACATGTTGAGTTGGCGTATTTCGAGATTAGGATTTGTCACTCCGATTGTCGGAGAGGTATCTCTGGGCCCTCTCGGTAATGCACATCACATAAGCCTTGCAAGCATTGCAACTAATGAGTTAGTTGTGAGATGATGTATTACAAAACGAGTAAAGAGACTTGCCGGTAACGAGATTGAACTAGGTATTGAGATACCGACGATCGAATCTCGGGCAAGTAACATACCGATGACAAAGGGAACAACGTATGTTGTTATGCGGTCTGACCGATAAAAGATCTTCGTAGAATATGTAGGAGCCAATATGAGCATCCAGGTTCCGCTATTGGTTATTGACCGGAGACGTGTCTCGGTCATGTCTACATTGTTCTCGAACCCGTAGGGTCCGCACGCTTAAGGTTTCGATGACAGTTATATTATGAGTTTATGCATTTTGATGTACCGAAGTTAGTTCGAAGTCCCGGATGTGATCACGGACATGACGAGGAGTCTCGAAATGGTCGAGACATAAATATTGATATATTGGAAGCCTATATTTGGATATTGGAAGTGTCCCGGGTGAAATCGGGATTTTACCGGAGTACCGGGAGGTTACCGGAACCCCCGGGAGGTATATGGGCCTTAGTGGGCTTTAGTGGAAGAGAGGAGAGGTGGCCAGGGCTGGGCCGTGCGCCCCTCCCCCCTAGTCCGAATAGGACAAGGAGAGGGGGGCGGCGCCCCCCCTTCCTTCTCTCTCTCCTCTTTCCCCCTCCCGAATCCTATTCCAACTAGGAAAGGGGGGGAATCCTACTCCCGGTGGGAGTAGGACTCCTCCTGGCGCGCCCTCCTCCTGGCCGGCCACACCCCCCTTTGATCCTTTATATACGGGGGTAGGGGGCACCCCTAGACACACAAGTTGATCCACGTGATCATATTCTTAGCCGTGTGCGGTGCCCTCTTCCACCATAGTCCTCGATGATATTGTTGCGGTGCTTAGGCGAAGCCCTGCGACGGTAGTACATCAAGATCGTCACCACGCCGTCGTGCTGACGGAACTCTTCCCCGACACTTTGCTGGATCGGAGTCCGGGGATCGTCATCGAGCTGAACGTGTGCTAGAACTCGGAGGTGCCGTAGTTTCGGTGCTTGATCGGTCGGGCCGTGAAGACGTATGACTACATCAATCGCGTTGTGCTAACGCTTCCGCTGTCAATCTACAAGGGTACGTAGATCACACTCTCCCCTCTCGTTGCTATGCATCACCATGATCTTGCGTGTGCGTAGGAATTTTTTTGAAATTACTACGTTCCCCAACACGAGATGCATGATATTCCTGAACTGATTTTGTGACAGACTGGAGCAGATGACATCCTTCGCCGTGAGGTTGAGAAGAGTGTACTTGCGAATGTCATCAGCTTTCGTCATCTTGCACAGATCGGTCAGACCAATCTCAGTGACGGTCCACAGCTTGCTGTTCATCGCCATGAGGTGTTTCTTCATCATGGCCTTCCACTTGGGATACTCGTGACCATCAAAGATGGGGCATGTCACTTTCATCATACCTGCGGTCGACATAACTAAAACTACAGGCGGTTAAACCAAAATCATACAGAACAAGGGAGTACCTTGCTCTGATACCAATTGAAAGTGTGTTATATCGACTAGAGGGGGGTGAATAGGCAATTTTTATGAAATTCTTCATTGAGGAATTTTCCGGTGAGGAAATTCCTTAGCGAAGAACTACTAGCAGCGGAATAAGTACTCAAAAGTAAACATGACAGAATACAAGCATGGTCATCATGATGAAATGAAGACAGGCACAGAGTACAGGTAGCGTGAGCACAGGATAACACAGGATGAAGACAAACAGACTGAAGAGATTGAACTGAGGAAATTGAGAAAGTCTTCAGTCAAAGTCTTCAAGCACAGATATGAACAGGCACACAACATAGTTATGAGGAAATGAAAGAGTTGAGGAAATAGAACCAGTAAGCTTGGTGAAGACAATGATTTGGTAGACCAGTTCCAACTGCTGTCTCAGTTGTAAATCTCGTTGGAGCGGCTGAGTATTTAAACTCAAGGACACACAGTCCCGGACACCCAGTCCTGAACATGCAGCTCAGGACACCAAGTCCTCACCGTATTCTCCTTGAACTAAGGTCACACAGACCTCATCCAATCACTCGTGGTAAGTCTTCAGGTGACTTCCGAACCTTCACAAACTTGGTCACTCAGCTATCCACAATTCCTCTTGGATGCTCTAGACCATGACGCCTAACCGTCTGGAAGAAGCACAGTCTTCAAAGGTAACAAGCGTCGGATCCACGCAGGATCAATCTCTTCAGTGATGCTCAATCACTTGGGGTTTGTAGGTGTTTGGGTTTTGGATTTTTCGGTTTTTCCTCACTTGATGATTTTCGCTCAAAGTCCTTGGAGGATGGGTTGCTCTCAAATGACAAGTGTCAGTTTCTCTCGGAGCAGCCGACCAGCTAGTGGTTGTAGGGGGCGACTATTTATAGCCTAGGGAGCATCCCGACATGATAAGACATAAATGCCATTCAATGATATGATCGTTAGGTGGATAGATATTTTGGGATAGCTGGCGCATAACACATCAACGATCGAAATTTTGAGTAGCAAAATCATCAGGGCTATCATGTTCCTCACTGTGTAGGAAATCCGCACTGGCGAATTCCTAACTCCTCAGTCAGAACAAATTCCTCAGAGACCAAAAGAACTTCGTCTCTGTCACTGAAGAATATGATTGGACTGTATGAGATTTCCAATGGCTTCACTCGAAGGGATTGGTAGGTGTAGGATTTTGAGTTGAGCATCACATGGAAATTTTTCCTTAGTATTTCCTCGACCCCCTTTAACAGTACGATGTTTCCTATGACTCAAGAGAGAGAAAATGAAACTATGAAAAAAAAAGTCTTCACGCTTTATGTTCCTCGAATGAATACCAAGTCTTCAAGGTCACACCATTTTCTTCACTTTCAAAGTCTTCAGAAAGTCTTCAGAATACCAAAGTCTTCAGACAAAGAACTTCATTTTTAGGGGTCGACTTTCTCTGTAAATATCAAACTCCTCATAGACTTATAGACCTGTGTACACTCATAAACACATTAGTCCCTTAACCTATAAGTCTTCAATACACCAAAATCACTAAGGGGCACTAGATGCACTTACACTCGGCGCCCTTGAATAGCACCTTCTAGACGTCCTTATGCGTCGTGTCGAAGAGCTCGCGTAGAGTCTGGTGCTGGGCCGGGTCGAACTCCCATAAGTTGAAAGCCCGTTGTTGACACGGGAGGATCCGGCGGAAGAGCATGACCTGGACTATGTTGACAAGCTTAAGTTTCTTGCTTATCATGTGCCGGATACACTTCTGAAGTCTGTCCAGCTCCACCGATGAACCCTAGGACAGGCCCTTCTCCTTCCAGGAAGTGAGCCGTGTGGGGATTCCGAATCAAAACTCGGGGCCGCCACCCAGTTGGTGTCACGCGGCTCGGTGATGTAGAACCACCCCGATTGCCACCCCTTTATGGTCTCCACGAAGGAGCCCTCGAGCCATGTAACATTGGGCATTTTGCCCACCATGGCTCTGCCGCGTTCCGCTTGTTGGCCACCTACTACCTTCGGCTTGATATTGAAGGTCTTCAGCCACAGGCTGAAGTGGGGCCGGATGCGGAGGAAAGCCTCGCACACGACGATGAACGTCGAGATGTTGAGGATGAAATTCGGGGCCAGATCATGAAAGTCCAGCCCATAATAGAACATAAGGCCGCGGACGAATGGATGGAGGGGAAACCCCAGTCTGCGGACGAAGTGGGGGAGGAAAACCACCCTTTCGTGAGGTTCCGGGGTAGGGACGATCTGCCCCGCGGCTGGCAGCCGATGCGCGATATCCGTGGCTAAGTATCCGGCCCCACGTAGTTTTTTGATGTGTCCCTCCCTGACGGAGGAGACCATCCACTTGCCTCCCGCTCCGGACATGTTTGGAGAGAGTTGAGGAGAAGGATGTGGACTTGGGCGCTGGAGCTCGAGTGCGCGAGAATGGATGAGCAAGGAGGAAGAAGGCGTGGGTAGAAAAAGGTGAAACCTTATCCCTTTATAAGGGCGGACGAAACTATGCGCCCCCACCAGCCTGGTAAAACTCGCTTATCCCCAAAGCACTGTAATTGACGACGTGGTTGGGTTACCCACGTCCGTATTGATGGGAATCCCGTAATAATGGGACACGATCTCTGCTTCGACAAGACGTGCCAAGGAAACCGCCTCACGAAACACGCTGAGATGAGTTATGAAAAACAATTCGAATAAAGACCTAGCTGTGGTGTGATGTCACGCGACGGGGTACGTCGGCAGATTAGATTTGTGGAAATATTATTCTCTCTACGGTGGTATGTGGAACTAGTTTTGCAGAGCCGGACACAATCCTCGTGTTCAAAATCTTCTATGAAGTATTCAGAGGAGGAACCCGCCTTGCAATGCCGAAGACAATCTGCGCGCTGGACTCATCGTCATTGAAGCCTGGTTCAGGGGCTACTGAGGGAGTCCTGGATTAGGGGGTATCCAGACAGCCGGACTATATCCTTTGGTTGGATTGTTGGACTATGAAGATACAAGATTGAAGACTTCGTCCCATGTCCGGATGGGACTCTCCTTGGCGTGGAAGGCAAACTTGGAAATACGGATATGTGGATCTCCTTCCTTGTAACCGACTCTGTGTAACCCTAGCCCCCTTCGGTGTCTATATAAACCGGAGGGTTTAGTCCGTAGGACGGACAACAATCATACCATAGGCTAGCTTTTAGGGTTTAGCCTCTCAGATCTCGTGGTAGATCAACTCTTGTACTACTCATATCATCAAGAACAATCAAGCAGGACGTAGGGTTTTACCTCCATCAAGAGGGCCTGAACCTGGGTAAACATCGTGTCCCCTGCCTCCTATTACCATCCGCCTAGACGCACAGTTCGGGACCCCCTACCCGAGATCCACCGGTTTTGACACCGACACATATGATCCTCACCATAAGAGAAACATCAAGGATTAGTCAAAGGCTCATGCCTTGCATGTATCCAAATGGAGTTTATACTCCAAGTTTGAAGCATCAATGATGTTGAATTCACCTCTCAAATGGCAAAATACTTTCTCATCAAGCGGTTTAGTGAATATATCCGCCAATTGCTTATCGGTACAAACATGCTTAAGATCAATGTCCCCTTTGGCAACATGATCTCGAATGAAATGATGACGAACTTCAATATGCTTGGTTCAAGAATGTTGCACGGGATTATGAGCAATATTAATAGCACTTTCGTTGTCACAAAGCAATGGAACATGTTTCACATATATCCCATAATCTTTAAGAGTTTGGGTCATCCAAAGTAATTGAGCACAACATGAACCGGCGGCAATGTATTCCGCTTCGGCGGTGGATAAGGATACCGAGTTTTGTTTCTTGGAGTACCAAGATACAAGAGATCTACCAAGAAATTGACAAGTACCCGAAGTGGACTTTCTATCAACCTTGTCACCGACATAGTCCAAATCGGAGTAACCAACAAGATCAAAAGAAGACCTCTTAGGATACCAAATGCCAAAATTTGGTGTATGTATTAGGTATCTCACTATCCTTTTCACAGCCTTAAGATGACATTCTTTGGGGGCACTTGATATCGTGCACACATGCACACACTTAGCATAATATCGGGACGGGAGGCACATATATATAACAATGAACCAATCATAGAGCAATAAACCTTTTGGTCAACCGATTTGCCATCCTTGGTCAAGTCAACATGTCCACTAGTAGGCATCGGGGTTTTCATACCTTTGCTTTCTTGCATGTTGGACTTCTTGAATAAGTACTTCGTGTACTTTGTTTGAGAGACAAAGGTGCCTTCCTTAGTCTGCTTGGTTTGCAAACCAAGAAAGAACTTGAGTTAACTCATCATAGACATCTCAAACTTCTTCGACATTAGCTTCCCAAACTTTTCACTAAAATGAGGGTTGGTCGAACCAAATATGATATCATCGACATAAATTTGGCACACAAATAATTCACCATTAACCCTTTTAGTAAAAAGAGTAGAATCAATCTTCCCAATCTCAAAGCCTTTTTTCAATAAGGAACTTGGTCAAGCATTTATACCACGCTCTAGGAGCTTGTTTAAGACCATAAAGAGCTTTGTGAAGTTTGCAAACATGGTCGGGTTTCTTAGGATTAACAAAGCCGGGAGGTTGTTTAACATAAACTTCCTCCTCAATTTCACCATTTAGGAAAGCACTTTTAATGTCCATTTGGTACAAGGTGATATCATGGTGATTAGCATAGGCAAGTAAGATGCGGATGGACTCAAGTCTAGCAATGGGGGCATATGTCTCACCATAGTCCATACCTTCGACTTGAGTGTATCCTTGGGCGATGAGACGTGCTTTGTTACGAACTTCTTGTCCATCTTCATCTTTGTTGTTGCGAAACACCCATTTGGTACCGATGATGTTGTGGTTGTTGTCGGGCTTCTCGACCAATGTCCACACTTGGTTTCTCTCAAAGTTGTGTAGCTCTTCGTGCATGGCATTTATCCAATCCGGATCTTCCAATGCTTCTTCAACCTTCATAGGTTCAATGCTAGAGATGAATGAATAATGTTCACAAAAAATAGCCAAATGAGTTTTAGAGTGAGTGATTCTCCCGGTTTGAATATCGTTGAAGATTTGTTCAGCGGGATGGTCTCGTGAAACTCTTTCTCGAACTCGTGGGAGCTTTTTTTTGGGTCGGGGTGGTGCATCTTCTTCATCATCTCGTTCTTCTTCTTGGCCTTCTTCATTGTTGGTGTTGTCGTTCTCTTGTCTAGGTGGAGAAGGAGGTTGATGAGGTTCATCTTGTTGTACTTCCTCGTTTTCTTCATCTTGGCGTGTCCCACTTGTGGATGCTTCCATGTCAACTCTTGGTTCATCTTGTCGTGAGGTAGAAGCTTCCACTTGGACGGACGAGGTACTCTCCTTCACCTCCGTTGGACGAATCTTGCCAATAGACAAGTCTTGGATGGCTTCCGAAGGGTCCTTGTCTCCTACATCAATTGGCAATTGCTCTACTTGCAAGCCGTTAGATTCATCAAACTTCACATCTACCGTCTCTTCAACCTTTCGGGTGAAATTGTTGTAGACACGGTAAGTGTGAGAGTTTGAGCCCTAACCGAGTAGGAAACCCTCATGAGATTTAGGAGCAAATTTAGAACGACGATGCTTATCAAGAATGTAGCACTTTCAGCCGAATACTCAAAAGTATCCAACTTGGGGTTTGTTACCGGTGAGAAGCTCGTATGCCGTCTTGCCGAGTAGCTTGTGAAGATACTAGCGATTTGTTGCATGACAAGCTATCTCAACCACTTCCACCCAAAAGTGTTTTGGTGTCTTGTACTCATCAAGCATCGTTTTCGCCATCTTGATAAGAGTCCGGTTCTTCCCCTCAACAACTCCATTTTGTTGAGGCGTATACGTAGTCGAGAACTCATGTGAAATCCCTTCTTCGTCAAGAAAGGTATCCACATTTGCATTCTTGAACTCCATTCCATTGTCGCTTCGAACCTTCTTGATCTTCACTTCAAATTGATTATGGGCCTTCCTAGCGAAGTTCTTGAAGATCTTTTGGACCTGCGATTTATCATCAAGAAAGAACACCCACGTAAATCTTGAAAAATCATTGACTATGACTAGACCAAATGAGTTACCACCGAGACTTTTGTAGGCATTGGGACCAAAGAGATCCATATGAATTAGCACGAGTGGTCACCTCGTGGTCATGATGTTCTTCACGGGATGACTTCCTCCAACTTGTTTTCCTGCTTGACAAGCACTGCACAATCTATCCTTGTCAAATATAACATCTTTTACTCCAAGGATGTGATCGCCTTTAATAAGCTTATCAAGATTTCACATGCCCACATGACCTAATCTTCTATGCCACAACCAACCTTTAGAAGTTTTAGCAATTAAGCAAGTTCTAGGTTGAGCCTTTTTAGTGAAATCAACAATGTAAAGATCACCTCTACGTAAACCGGTAAAGACCATATTGTGGTTATCTCTATGAAACACTTGGCAATCTACTTCAGTAAATAAGACATTGAAACCAAAGTCAGCAAGTCTAGATACAGAAAGTAGATTATATCCAAGAGATTCAACGAGCATAACAATTTGTATGGAGCTATCATGTGACATGGCCACCTTACCAAGGCCAACAACCTTACCCTTTGAGTTGTCACCAAAAGTGACATACTTTCGAGGGTTGTCGTTTTCAGCAAGCTCACAAAACATATCCTTGTCTCCGGTCATGTGATCGGTACACCCACTATCAAGAACCCATTCCTTTCCTCCAGCCATGTAGCCGCGAAGATTAGCCAGAAGACCAAAGTGTCTCATAGACTCATCGAGATCAAAGTCACTAACATCATCCTCATCATAGTATCCATGTTCAACATCGTCTTGTGATGGATCAATTCATAGAGATGGTAATTCATTAGATAAATGGTCATCACAATAGTCATCTTTATGAATTCTAATGGCTTCGAAGATGATATTGCTAATGATTCCAACATCTCCTTCGGCACGCGTAAGATTAGTAAGTTCAAATAGACAATCACCAAATTTGGGGTCATTGGAAATCAACTTACTCAAGGCAATAGACTTATGAAGAATTTCATCCAAGTTTTGCAAGGAGTAGTTTGGAAATCGTTCCTCAAGAAATCTCCATATGGTGTAAGCACAATCAAGAGTAGGCAAGCTAGCAAACAAGTTTCTAGGCAATCCTCTAGTGATTAAATAGACAGTTCTAAGATTACGGATCATGTCAATAGACTCATCAAGGGTAGGATGCAAAGGATCAACATGAGGTGCACAAGGGCTAGTAATTTACTTGTTCAAATGATATTCATTGCAAATCTCAAGCATCTCAATTTCCACTCATGAAAGAACTCTCCATCAAGAATATGCACTCTACGTCTAAGACTCCCCAATGTAGACTCATCCATCTTCCTTCAAATGTGTTTAAACCAAAGCAATGGAAACCTGGCTCTGATACCAATTGAAAGGATCAAGAAGAGGTGCCTAGAGGGGGTGAATAGACTCTTAGTAAAGAAAAGTGGCAGTTTTTAATTTCTTTAAGTTAAGGTGGAGTTTTAGCACAAGTTTAACCATTCACAATACATTCAAGCAAGCATGGCAAGAGTATATGAGCAGCGGAAAGTAAAGCATGCAACTTGCAAGAAAGTAAAGGGATGAGATTGGAATGTGCAAATGCAATTGGAGACTCAGAGATTTTTGGCGTGGTTCTGGTAGGTGATGCTATCGTACATCCACGTTGATGGAGACTTCAAACCACGAAGGGTAACGGTTGCGCGAGTCCATCAAGGGCTCCATCAACGAAGGGTCCACAAAGAAGCAACCTTGTCTATACCACCATGGCCATCTCCCACGAAGGACTTGCCTCACTAGGGTAGATCTTCACGAAGTGGGCGATCTCCTTGCCTGTACAAACTCCTTGGTTCAACTCCACAATCTTGTCGGAGGCTCCCAAGTGACACCTAACCAATATAGGAGACACCTCCAAAAGGTAATAGACGGTGTGTTGACGATGAACTCCTTGCTCTTGTGCTTCAAATGATAGTCTCCCCAACACTCAACTCTCTCTCATAGATTTGGATTTGGTGGAAAGATGATTTGAGTGGAAAGCAACTTGGGGAAGGCTAGAGATGAAGATTCAAATGGTTGGAATGGAATATCTTGGTCTCAACACATGAGTAGGTGGTTCTCTCTCAGAAAATGAGTGCTGGAAGTGTAGGCATGTTCTGATGGCTCTCCTTCATAATGAAGGAAGGGTGGAGGGGTATATATAGCATCCACACAAAATCTAACCATTACACACAATTCACCAAACTCGATGGGACCGAATCAGAAAACTCGGTCAGACCGATTCAGTTCATAATGTGACCGTTAGGCATTTCGGTGGGACTGATACAATCGACTCGGTGGGACCGATGTGCTAGGGTTAGGGTAAAACCTCATCTCGGTTTGACCGATTACACAAACTCAATGAGACCGATTTTGGTAATAAGCAAAACAGAGAGTTGGTCAGGCAAACTCGGTGGGACCGATTGCTTATCTCGGTGGGACCGAAATAATTGCAACAGGCAACAGAGAGTTTGCAAGCCCATCTCAGTGAGACCGAGATCCCATCGGTGAGACCAAATTGATTAGGGTTTCTGGCAATGTCTATGTCAAGTGAACCTGGTGGCGCCGGATGGATTAAATCGGTGGGGCCGATTTTGACTTTTTGGTTTGGGACATATGTGGATATGAGAAAGTGGTTGAGGGCTTTGGAGCATATCACTAAGCATTTTGAGCAAGCAAGCCATTAAGCAACAACTCATCCCCTTTTAATAGTATTGGCTTTCCTAAGGACTCAATGTGATCTTGGATCACTAAACTGAAAATGTAGAGCCTTGAGCTTTTGAGCTTGAGCCAATCCTTTGTCCTTAGCAGCTTGAAGGGTTTCCACATCCTCTTGTCCACGCCACTCCATCTGTTGAACTTATCTGAAATATACTAGATAAAAACATTAGTCTGACAAGACATATGTTGACATTAATTACCAAAACCACCCAGGGAGCACTTGTGCTTTCAAAGAGAGTAGCAAGTGCAGCATCAAGGAACAACGCATATCATAATCCTACCTGGCGATCCTCTCCTCGTCGCCCTGTGAGAGAGCGATCACCGGGTTGTATCTGGCACTTGAAAGGGTGTGTTTAATTAAGTATCTGGTTTTAGTTGTCATAAGGTCATAATACAATTCCAGGTCATCCTTTTACCGAGGGACACGACTATTCGAATAGATAAACTTACATGCTGAGGTGCACCACATTACCCAATACGCTCGTTCCCTCTGGCTGGACACACTTTCCTGGGTCATGCCCGGCCTCAGAAGATCAACACACGCATCCCTACCTAGGCAGAACAGAGAGGTCAGCACGCCGGTCTAAATCCTATGCGCGCAGGGGTCTAGGCCCATCGTCCATTGCACACCTGCACACCTGCACGTTGCGTACACGGCCTGTGAGCAGACCTAGCAACCTCCATTACAAAGGTAGTTGCGTTACGCGGTCCTTCTCGGCGCGCGCTGCTCAGTCGCTGACATCAAGAAGGCTTCGACTGATACCACGACATCGAGTGCCCATAACTGTTCCCGCGTAGTTGGTTAGTGCGCATAGGCTAGTGGCCAGACTCGGATCAAATATCCAGATCTCATTAAGCATGTTATTTGAAGTATCCGCGGACGCCGACCAGGGCTAGGCCCACCTGTCTCCTAGGTGGTCACAACCTGCCCTGTCGCTCCACCACAAAGTAACACTCGGGGGCCGTCGGGAACCCAAGCCCACCACTACCTGGGTGGAACCACCTGCCCCTTCAGCCCCATCTCCGAACAGTATCATAAGTTATTTAACCGTATAAACTATATAGTATATGTCTGTGATCACCTCCCGAAGTGATTACGACCCAGTAGTATAGCATGGCAGACAGATAAGAGTGTAGGGCCACTGATGTAATACTAGCATCCTATACTAAGCATTTAGGATAGCAGGTAAAGGTATCAAAAATTGTAGCAACAATGGCAGGCTATGGAGCAGAATAGGATTAATCGAAAGCAGTAACATGCTACACTACTCTAATACAAGCAGTAAAGATAAGGAATAGGCGATATTGGGTTGATCAGGGGGGCTTGCCTGGTTTCTCTGGCAAGAAGGATGGGTCGTCGGTGACGTAGTCGATCACAGGGGCATCGACAAGAGTCGCAGGGTCTATCAGAGAAGAAATAGGAGGGAGAAACAAATAAATAACAGGTAAACAAATGTATACAAATCACGACACGGCAATACGCGGTACTATATGTGACCTAACGCAGTAGTAGGTGCTACCGACGAAGGGGGAAAACATTCGAGAAAGTATTCCCGGTGTTTAACATTTTCGTACAATCGAACCGGAGGGGAAATGTTGCATGTTCGCTATGCTAGTCACGCGTGGCAGTTGAACATACTGTGTATTCGAATTCGTCTCGAAATTCTGAGCAACTTTCATGAACAAAGTATTTTCATCCGAGCTACATATTATTTTATATGAGTTTTCAAAGTTTTTAAACATTTTCCTGAAATTTCTAGGATTAAACTTAATTTGATAATATACATGAAAATGCTAGGTGCACCCGGTCTAGTGCACCCAGCAATGCACCAGAGGCTGACAGTGGGGCCAGGCCAAGGCCCGGTCAGCAGTTGACTGGTCAGTTTGACGAGTCAAAGGGGTCTAGTGGGACCCACCTGTCAATGACTAGGCTAGTCCAGTCAGCAATTTGACTTAGTCAAACTGGACAGGGTCCACCTGTCATTGGCTGATATTTAACAGAGTTTTATTAGCTTGTTTAATTAAAAGTGAAGGCCCACATGTCATCTATACACAGACTAACCTAACCACTAATCATTTTCTAATCTAAACAGGTGACTAGCCCAGCAGCCATGGCACAAGCCGGCTACTAGTGTGCTTGGGCACGCACATGCGAGAGTGCTTGGCGGCCTCGGCCAGCAGTAGGGGCAAGCAGCAGCGCGGCAGTAGTACGCATGCAGACATAGCGCCGGTGCCCACGCGCAGCACGAACAGGAGACGGCCAGTGGCACGGAATGTAGCAAGCGCGCGGGCTATGCGCAGGGCGCGGCCCACTGCAGCGATGGCGCATCGGCGAGGCTACGCGCGGGGCCGCGGGTGGACGGCAGGGGCGCGGAGCAGTAGCGGGCGATGTCAGGCGGCACGCACGCACATATGTACACATACACGCGAGCTCGGATGTGCTTGGGACGGAAAACAGCGACGAATCGAGGTGAAGTAAAGGGGGATCCAGACGATAAGCTCACCACGGATCCATTGGCACGCTCAGGGAGGGTCGGGGTGGACCGGAGAGGCAGTGGTGATGGCGAGACGGCGACAGCCAGACGAAGAAGACGAAGACTGCGTCGGCTACGCAGCTCCCTGCCTCGTTCCAATGCCCTGAACAGACGTGGTAGAGCGCGGTGAACCTCCAGGATGTGCCCCCATATGCCGGAGAGGCTAGTGGATGCGTCAACGACGGGGAGGCAGTGGTGACCGCGTGAGCTTGCGAGCTCAAAATCGAGCCAGAGGGGAGGGGGGTGGTGGGGATCGAGGGGGAATGAACGAGGGCGATCTAGGGTTCCTGGGGGACTGTCAGTGTCAAAACCGGCGGACGATGGTAACAGGAGACAGGGAACACAATGTTTACCAGGTTCGGGCCCTCTCTATGGAGGTAATACCCTACGTCCTGCTTGATTGATATTGATGAATATGGGTGTTACAAGAGTTGATCTACCACAAGATCGTAATAGCTAAAACCTAGAAGCCTAGCCTGTATGACTATGGTAATGAATATGTCCTTTCCGGACTACCCCCTCTGGTTTATATAGACACCGGGGGGATCTAGGGTTTACATAGAGTCGGTTACATAAGAAGGAATCTTCATAGTCGGTCGCCAAGCTTTCCTTCCACACCAAGGAGAGTCCAATACGGACTCAGGTACAGTCTTCGTCCTTCATGTCTTCACAACCCATCAGTCCGGCCCAATAGATAATAGGCCGGACGCCCGGGGACCCCCTAGTCCAGGACTCCCTCAGGGACGCCTTAGTAGGCCGAGGGAGGGTGCGGATGGCCGGCACCTGGCCGGGGCACCTGTTGGGTTTCGTAGTAATTTCAAAAAAATTCCTACGCACACGCAAGATCATGTGATGCATAGCAACGAGGGGGAGAGTGTTGTCTACGTACCCAACGCAGACCGACTGCGGAAGCGATGACACGACGTAGAGGAAGTAGTCGTATGTCTTCACGATCCAACCGATCAAGCACCGAAACTATTGCACCTCCGAGTTCGAGCACACGTTCAGCTCGATGACGATCCCCGGACTCCGATCCAGCAAAGTGTCGGGGAAGAGTTCCGTCAGCACGACGGCGTGGTGACGATCTTGATGAACTACAGCAGCAGGGCTTCGCCTAAACTCTGCTACAGTATTATCGAGGAATATGGTGGCAGGGGGCACCGCACACGGCTAAGGAATAGATCACGTGGATCAACTTGTGTGTCTAGAGGTGTCCCCTGCCTCCGTATATAAAGGAGTAGAGGGGGGAGGCTGGCCGGCCAAGGAGGGAGGCGCAGGAGGAGTCCTACTCCTTCCGGGAGTAGGACTCCCCTCCAATCCTATTCCAACTAGGATTCCCCAAAGGGGGAAAGAGGGAGAGGGGGGCCGGCCACCTTCTCCTAGTCCTAATAGGACTAGGGGAGGGGGAAGTGGCACAGCCACCTTGGGCTGCCCCTTTCTCCTTTCCACTAAGGCCCATGAAGGCCCATATGGCTCCCGGGGGGTTCCGGCAACCTCCCGGTAACCCGGTAAAATCTCGATTTCACCCGGAACACTTCCGATGTCCAAACATAGGCTTCCAATATATCAATCTTTACGTCTCGACCATTTCAAGACTCCTCGTCATGTCCGTGATCATATCCGGGACTCCGAACAACCTTCGGTACATAAAAATGCATAAACTCATAATATAACTGTCATCGTAACCTTAAGCGTGCGGACCCTACGGGTTCGAGAACAATGTAGACATGACCGAGACATGTCTCCGGTCAATAACCAATAGCGGGACCTGGATGCCCATATTGGCTCCTACATATTCTACGAAGATCTTTATCGGTCAGACCGCATAACAACATACGTTGTTCCCTTTGTCATCGGTATGTTACTTGCCCGAGATTCGATCGTCGGTATCCAATACCTAGTTCAATCTCATTACCGGCAAGTCTCTTTACTCGTTCCGTAATACATCATCTCACAACTAACATATTAGTTGTAATGCTTGCAAGGCTTATGTGATGTGTATTACCGAGAGGGCCCAGAGATACCTCTCCGACAATCGGAGTGACAAATCCTAATCTCGAAATACGCCAACCCAACATCTACCTTTGGAGACACCTGTAATGCTCCTTTATAATCACCCAGTTACGTTGTGATGTTTGGTAGCACCCAAATTGTTCCTCCGGCAAACGGGAGTTGCATAATCTCATAGTCATAGGAACATGTATAAGTCATGAAGAAAAGCAATAGCAACATACTAAACGATCGGGTGCTAAGCTAATGGAATGGGTCATGTCAATCAGATCATTCGATTAATGATGTGACCTCGTTAATCAAATAACAACTCATTGTTCATGGTTAGGAAACATAACCATCTTTGATTAACGAGCTAGTCAAGTAGAGGCATACTAGTGACATTTTGTTTGTCTATGTATTCACACATGTATTATGTTTCCGGTTAATACAATTCTAGCATGAATAATAAACATTTATCATGATTATAAGGAAATAAATAATAACTTTATTATTGCCTCTAGGGCATATTTCCTTCAGCACCATGGATGGCCCCCACGCCCTCCTGTGAATAGGAGGTGGGAGGTGGGCGGCTGGGCTAGGCCTCCCCAGCCACATGGGCCTAAGCGCCTAGTAGTTCAGGTTTTTTTGTTTACTGTTTTTCTTTTTATCTACTGTTTGTGTTAAGTTAATCCACCAAATTGATTTTTGTAAAATATGAAACTTGGCTCATAATTTGTATTGCAATTTTGGACTCTGCCACAAAAAGTTTGGAGTTATTTTGAAAAGTTTAAAATCATGTTTAAAACTTAAATGGTTCATTAAGATGATGTCGGACCACTTCATAAATTACTAGGGATTGACTGGACAGCCAAATAATGTTGGTTTAATCATGACAATTAGTTAGTGAATAGTTGTAACCCAACAAACATTTTTGTTTTAACGTTTGAAAACTTTGACAGTTTGACTTTATTTTAAATTTGAATATTGAATGGATTCGAATCAACGCGAGATTAACAACAGTGACAGCGGTGACATGGCATCATTAGTGGTTCACTGTAGCTTAATTATTCGTGCGTCACACACATGATGATGATAAGTCAGTTGAGTCCATCAAACCGACGCTTCGACCATCCGCCACAATCCGTTTGGTCACCCCTGCCAAGCATGGCTGCACAACCGATGATAAAGTCGTTGAGGCCATCAAACCAAACCATCCGCCATGATCGGTCCATATGGTCAACCCTGCCATGGAGGCCCACACCGTCTCATGATATTTGTTTATCCTACTAGCTCATCTCTAGTCTATTTGGCTACCCCATGATGCATTTATAATATGATGGGATTACACTGCCAAACTAAAACACGCCATCTTTTGCAAATTACAAGTTTAATTGTAGCACAATTCATAAATACATTTCCACTTGACGAATATGTCCTATTCATGTGTGAATCTTGGTGTTACTTAAACTCGAACCATTAATTATGAGCTACACCACTACTTTCTTGACTTTGCATGACTTAACCTACAACATAGTTGCTTGTTTTTCTTAATGACATTCAAAGCAGTCACAACAATTGAGTTTGTCTGCACTCTTGTTTTGTGTTCCTAATATCCAGAGTGTGTCTTCACTCTTATTTGGTGTTCCCAATCTCCGGAGTATCCATCCAACGCCATCATATGCCAACCATAAAGTCATCAAATCTATCAACGATGTTATATTGTCATCATGGTAGCATCTTCCATGATCTACGTGAAAGTGGACAACTTGCATATTGCCACAATAAGAATTTTGAAATCAACATCCTTGCTATTATTGACTGCATGTCTGAATTTGAAGGAATTTTATGTTTCTCTTTAGCCATCTCAATTCAAATTCATAGTTGTCTCACATTTTTTTCTGAATAGTCTTTTACATGCCCCACGGCTATAGCACATTGCCTCCTTCCGCATAGATAAATCATACTTACCATGTGCACAAAATATAACAGAATATACGACTAATTATTTATCAAGATTTTGACATCCAGATTTTCCAACACGTTCTCAGATTGTCCATGGTCAAGACTAATCCATCTGATGTGTCAAACTTGGTAGGTATATGATATGTCCCCAACGTATCTATAATTTTTGATTGTTCCATGCTATTATATTATCAACCTTGGATGTTTTATATGCATTTATATGCTATTTTATATGATTTTTGGGACTAACCTATTAATCCAGAGCCCAGTGCCATTTTCTGTTTTTCCTTGTTTTAGGTTTTCGAAGAAAAGGAATATCAAATGGAGTCCAAACAGAATGAAACCTTCGGAAAAGTCATTTTTGGAAAGAAAGCAATACAGGAGACTTGGAGTGCATGTCAGGGGATCAACGAGGAAGCCACGAGGCAGGGGGGCGCGCCCACCCCCCTGGGCGTGCCCACCACCCTCGTGGGCCCCTCGTGGCTCCCATGATGTATTTCTTCTGCCTATATATATCCATATACCCTAAAACCACCAGGGAACACAATAGATCGGGAGTTCCGCCACTAGAATCCTCCGTAGCCACCGAAAGCCAATCTAGACCCATTCCAGCACCCTGCCGGAGGGGCCAATCCCTCTCCGGTGGCCATCTTCATCATCCTGGTGCTCTCCGTGACGAGGAGGGGGTAGTTCTCCCTCGGGGCTGAGGGTATATACCAGTAGCTATGTGTTTGATCTCTCTCTCTCTCTCGTGTTCTTGATTTGGCACGATCTTGATGTATCGCAAGCTTTGCTATTATAGTTGGATCTTATGTTTCTTCTCCCCCCCTACTCTCTTGTAATGGATTGAGTTTTCCCTTTGAAGTTATCTTATCGGATTGAGTCTTTAAAGATTTGAGAACACTTGATGTATGTCTTGCCGTGCGTATCTGTGGTGACAATGGGATACCACGTGATTCACTTGATGTATGTTTTCATGATCAACTTGCGGGTTCCGCCCATGAACCTATGCATAGGGGTTGGCACACGTTTTCATCGTGATTCTCCGGTAGAATCTTTGGGGCACTCTTTGAAGTTCTATGTGTTGGTTGAATAGATGAATCTGAGATTGTGTGATGCATATCGTATAATCATACCCACGGATACTTGAGGTGACATTGGAGTATCTAGGTGACATTGGGGTTTTGGTTGATTTGTGTCTTAAGGTATTATTCTAGTACGAACTCTAGGGCTGTTTGTGGCACTTATAGGAATAGCCCAACGGATTGATTGGAAAGAATAACTTTGAGGTGGTTTCATACCCTACCATAATCTCTTCGTTTGTTCTCCGCTATTAGTGACTTTGGAGTGACTCTTTGTTGCATGTTGAGGGACAGTTATGTGATCCAATTATGTTATTATTGTTGAGAGAACTTGCACTAGTGAAAGTATGAACCCTAGGCCTTGTTTCCTAGCATTGCAATACCGTTTACGCTCACTTTTACCATTAGTTACCTTGCTGTTTTTATAATTTCAGATTACAAATGCCTTTATCTACCATCCATATTGCACTTGTATCACCATCTCTTCGCCGAACTAGTGCACCTATACAATTTACCATTGTATTGGGTGTGTTGGGGACACAAGAGACTCTTTGTTATTTGGTTGCAGGGTTGCTTGAGAGAGACCATCTTCATCCTACGCCTCCCACGGATTGATAAACCTTAGGTCATCCATTTGAGGGAAATTTGCTACTGTCCTACAAACCTCTGCACTTGGAGGCCCAACAATGTCTACATGAATAAGGTTGTGTAGTAGACATCAGTATAGTCACCAACTTGTAGCTGACACTCACCAACACTGCTTCAGCGGTATATGCACACTTTGTATGACCATATATCTGACCACTAGTGTCTTGGTCTGTTGATGTAGCCCATGTTTACCGCACACCTCGGCGCTATTACCGTGTCAAGTATCTGCTATCCAGGCCGAATCTCATGGGCCACTAACCCATACCACCTCAAACCCCACTGCAGAGAACCACCGGTCATCACCGACCTATGTCAAGTTTCACATATCCCTCAAACCACTCGACCGAGCCTGAACAACATGTTACACGTTTTTTGCACTGGAATAGGCTTTCAATCTCTGACATCTTATGTTGTAGCATCTCCAACATGTGAGTGAACTATTCCATCAGACTTCAGCTCTATCTTCAATATGATTCCATGATGGTTGTACATGCCACTTTGTGCTCGTCAACTTGAAGCTCTCATGTGTACATGATAACCCACAAGTATAGGGGATCGAAATAGTTTTCGAGGGTAGAGTATTCAATCCAAATTTATCTATTCGACACAAGGGGAGCCAAAGAATATTTGAAGGTATTAGCAGCTGAGTTTTCAATTCAACCACAGCTGGAGATTAATTATCTGTAGCAAGGAATCAGTAGCACAGTAATATGATAGTTTTTGATAGTAGTGACAACAGCAATAGTAACAGTAATAGTGATGATAGCAGTAGTAACTTAGCAGAAACAATATAAGATAAATTTGTAGGCATTGGATTAGTGACTTGTTGGATGATATTCATCATGTGACAGTTATAACCTAGGGCGACACGACACTAGCTCGAGTTCATCGATATAATGTAGGCATGTATTCCGTAAATAGTCATACGTGCTTTATTAAAAGAACTTGCATGCCATCTTTTGTCCTACCCTCCCATGGCAGTAGAGTCCATATTGGAAACTAAGGGATATTAGGGCCTCCTTTTAATAGAGAACCGGAACAAAGCATTAACACATAGTGAATACATGAACTCCTCAAACTACGGTCATCACCGAGAGTGGGCCCGATTGTTGTCACTCCGGGGTTGTCGGATCATAACACGTAGTATGTGACAATAACTTGCAAGATCGGATCTAGAACATGGATATAATGATGATAACATAAACGGTCCAGATCTGAAATCATGGCACCCGGGCCCAAAGTGTCAAGCATTAAGCAAGGCAAAGTCATAGCAACATCAATCTAAGAACATGGTGGATACTAGGGATCAAGCCCTAACAAAACTAACTCGATTACATGATGAATCTCATCCAACTCCTCACCGACCAGCGAGCCTACGAAGAAATTACTCACTCCCGGTGGGGAGCATCATGGAATTGGCGATGGAGAAGGGTTGGTGATGATGAAGAACGAAGATCCCCCTCTCCGGAGCCCCAAACGAACTCCAGATCTGCCCTCCCGAGGAAGAACAGGCCTTGGTGGCGGCTCTGTCTCCTGGATCGCGATAATTCTTTCTCCCCATTTTTTCTCCAAAAATAGGGATTTATAGTATCAGGGTTGAGGTCTGCGGGGCCACCAGGTGGGTACAACCCACCTGGGCGCGCCAGGAGAGGGGGGCGCGCCCTGGTGGGTTGTGCCCACCCAGGGGCCCCTCTCCGGTAGGTCTTGGCTCCAGAAATTCTTATATATGATATAAAAATTCCCCGCAAAGTTTCGTTCCATTCCGAGAACTTCTATTTATGCACACAAATAACACCATGGTAGTTCTGCTGAAAACAACGTCAGTCTGGGGTTAGTTTCAGTCAAATCATGCAAATTAGAGTCCAAAACAAGAGGAAAAGTGTGAGAAAAAGTAGATACGTTGGAGACGTATCAACTCCCCCAAGATTAAACCTTTGCTTGTCCTCAAGCAAATCAATTGATAAACTGAAAGTGAGAAAGAAAGACTTTTACGAACTCTTTTGCTCTTGTTTGCATAAATAAGCTTAAACAGCACCCAGGTTTTCAGCCAACATTATAACTAACCATGCTGACAATAACTCTTAAAGATTATAATGACTCATATCAATGACATAATCAGCTAGTGAGTAATAATAAGATATCTTAAACGGCAACATGTTGTCAAAACAACCATGATATAATATGACAATAGTGGTATCTCGCTAGCCCTTTCTGAGACCGCAAAACATAAATGCAGAGCACCTCCAAAGTTCAAGCAGCGACTAAACATTGTAATTCATGGTAGAAAAGATCAGTCATGATGCACCCAACATTAGCTACACACAATGCATAAATCATGACAACTATGCTCTACTCAGTTTCTGGCGCTTGTTTTAGAAGGTGATGACTGCTACCTCTTGAGCACCGCGTTGGTTTTCCCTTGAAGAGGAAAGGGTGATGTAGTAAAGCAGCGTAAGTATTTCTCTCAGTTTTTGAGAACCAAGGTATCAATCCAGTAGGAGGCCACACACGAGTCCCTCGCACCTACACAAACAAATAAAATCCTCGCAACCAACGCAATAAAGGGGTTGTCAATCCCTTCACGGTCACTTATGAAAGTGAGATCTGATAGATATGATAAGATAATATTATTGGTATTTTTATGATAAAGATGCAAAGTAAAGAAAGTAAAATAAACAGTGCCAGAAATAGCTTGTTGACAAGAGATTAATATGATGGAAAATAGACCCGGGGGCCATAGGTTTCACTAGTGGCTTCTCTAGAGAGCATAAGTATTACGGTGGGTAAACAAATTACTCTTGAGCAATTGACAGAATTGAGCATAGTTATGAGAATACCTAGGTATGATCATATATATAGGCATCACGCCCGCGACAAGTAGACCAACTCCTGCCTGCATCTACTACTATTACTCCTCACATCGACCGCTATCCAGCATGCATCTACAATATTAAGTTCAAAAGAATAGAGTAACTCTTTAAGTAAGATGACATGATGTAGAGGGATAAACTCATGCAATATGATATAAACCCCATCTTGTTATCCTCGATGGCAACAATACAATACGTGGCTTGCTGCCCCTACTGTCACTGGGAAAGGACACCGCAAGATTGAACCCAAAGCTAAGCACTTCTCCCATTGCAAGAAAGATCAATCTAGTAGGCCAAACCAAACTGATAATTCGAAGAGACTTGCAAAGATAACCAATCATACATAAAAGAATTCAGAGAAGATTCAATTATTGTTTATAGATAAACTTGATCATAAACCCACAATTCATCGGTCTCAACAAACACACCGCAAAAGAAGATTACATCGAATAGATCTCCACGATAATCATGGAGAACTTTGTATTGAGATCCAAAGAGAGAGAAGAAGCCATCTAGCTAATAACTATGGACCCGAAGGTCTGAGGTAAACTACTCACACCTCATCGGAGAGGCTATGGTGTTGATGTAGAAGCCCTCCGTGATCGATGCCCCCTCCGACGGAGCTTCGGAAAAGGCCCCAAGATGGGATGTCATGGGTACAGAAGGTTGCGGTGGTGGAATTAGGTTTCTGGCTCCGTATGTGATAGTTTGGGGGTACGTAGGTATATATAGGAGGAAGACATATGTCGGTGGAGCAACATGGGCCCCACGAGGGTGGAGGACGCGCCTGGGGGTAGGCACGCCCCCTACCTCGTGCCTTCCTGGTAGCTTTCTTGACGTAGGGTCCAAGTCCTCTGGATCACGTTCGTTCCAAAAATCACGTTCCCGAAGGTTTCATTCCGTTTGGACTGCGTTTGATATTCTTTTTCTGCGAAACTCTGGAATAGGCAAAAAAACAACAATTCTGGGCTGGGCCTCCGGTTAATAGGTTAGTCCCAAAAATAACATAAAAGTGTATAATAAAGCCCAATAATGTCCAAAACAAAATATAATATAGCATGGAACAATAAAAAATTATAGATACATTGGAGACGTATCAAGCATCCCCAAGCTTAATTCATGCTCGTCCTTGAGTAGGTAAATGATAAAAACAGAATTTTTGATGTGGAATGCTACTTGGCATAATTTCAATGTAATTCTATTAATTGTGGTATGAATATTCAGATCCGAAAGATTCAAGACAAAAGTTTAATATTGACATAAAAATAATAATACTTCAAGCATACTAACTAAGCAATTATGTTTTCTCAAAATAACATGGCCAAAGAAAGTTATCCCTACAAAATCATATAGTCTGGCTATGCTCTATCTTCACCACACAAAGTATTTAAATCATGCACAACCCCGATGACAAGCCAAGCAATTGTTTCATACTTCTGGTGTTCTCAAACTTTTTCAATCTTTACGCAATACATGAGCGTGAGCCATGGACATAGCACTATATGTGGAATAGAATGGTGGTTGTGGAGAAGACAAAAAGGAGAAGATAGTCTCACATCAACTAGGCGTGTGAACGGGCTATGGAGATGCCCATTAATAGATATCAATGTGAGTGAGTAGGGATTGCCATGCAACGGATGCACTAGAGCTATAAGTGTATGAAAGCTCAACAAAAGGAACTAAGTGGGTGTGCATCCAACTCGCTTGCTCACGAAGACCTAGGGCATTTTGAGGAAGCCCATCATTGGAATATACAAGCCAAGTTCTATAATGAAAAATTCCCACTAGTATATGAAAGTGATATCATAGGAGACTCTCTATCATGAGGATCATGGTGCTACTTTGAAGCACAAGTGTGGTAAAAGGATGATAACATTGTCCCTTCTCTCTTTTTCTCTCATCATTTTTTTTGATTTAGTCCGGAGTCTCATCCCGACTTGTGGGGGAATCATAGTCTTCATCATCCTTTCCTCACTTGGGACAATGCTCTAAAAATGATGATCATCACACTTTTATTTACTTACAACTCAACAATTACAACTCAATACTTTGAACAAAATATGACTCTATGTGAATGCCTCCGACGGTGTACCGGGATATGCAATGAATCAAGAGTGACATGTGTGAAAGAATTATGAACGGTGGCTTTGCCACAAATACAATGTCAACAACATGATCATGCAAGCAATATGACAATAATGGAGCATGTCATAATAAACGGAATGGTGGTAAGTTGCATGGAAATATATCTCGGAATGGCTATGGAAATGCCATGATAGGTAGGTATTGTCGTGGAATTGTCACAGAAGATGTCCTAGACCAAGGACTTAGTCGAAGGGCTATCGCACTAGGAATCTTAAAGGGGTTAATCAGGACAAAGGACACGAGAGGGTTTTATACTAGTTCGGCCCCTTGCGATGAAGGTAAAAGCCTACGTCTAGTTGGGATTGGTATTGCTGGGGTTTCAATCACCAAGAGGCTCAACTCGCCAGCTTGGTTATCGATTTGTTGTTTCTTACCCTAAGCCGCCACCGGGTCGTCCCCTTATATACATGGTTTGACGCCTGGTGGACTAAAGAGTCCCGGCCAGCTCATAATCGTGTCCGGCTCGGTGGCTTCCTTTACATGTCTTTCTTTACAAGTCTTTCCTTACATACGGCGGTTTACAATATCGGGCCTTAAGCCGCCTCCAGGCCCTTGGGCCTTCTATAAGGTTTAATAAACTATCGCCTTGAATGTTTACTAGGCTTCTTGTGTAACCTGCCATTGGGGCTGACCCGGCCCCTCCTGGGCGGGTCATGACTGATAGTAATATCCCCAACATTAGGCCCCAGGTTGACTTTGAATTTCATTCTTTGTCAATCTTCAATACTTAGACAAAAATCCATCTTCTTATCTTCGTTGAAGTTTTTGTAACCCGCCATGATGTCATCTCTTGAAAACACAAAGAAATTTCATGACGTCATCTCCCAACGGATCTTCTATCTTTAATGCTTCCCGAGAATCGAGGCGTCTATGTAGCTAGATAACCTTTATTTGGCTCTCCTCGATTTTCGCGCCCGCCTGTTCACATCTTTCCTTATAAATAGGCACGCCTCGGCCTTCTCATTCTCCTCTCTTACTCCGTCTTCTTCCTCTCGCAAATCCCCTGCTGCTCGAGCTCTGCCGCCGCCGCGCCTCATCTCCGTCTCCGTCGACTTTCGCCGCTGCATCAACCCGAACCGATCCAGAGAGACCGCGGCGACCTCCACAGAAAACCTGCAACCGTAAGTGTTCTTTCCTTCGTTTCTCAGATCTGCATTAGGGTTTCCGAGCTCCTGCGTGTTATCCATATTTCATGGTAGTTCATCGTAGTTCTTCCATTGCAAGCCTTTTCTGATCCAAAAAGCTATATATATGCTCGCGCGGTAGTGTTTTTGTACCTCTTCTTGATCCACAGATCCCTTTTTCTGATTCAAAGGCTGCTTTAGAAACTTTCAGACTCCTCTGCACTAAACTTTTTAGGTCTAGAATTTTTTCCATTTTGAATAGCCATTTGATCTGGAATAATACCAAACAATTTAGGAAACTTGTCTGTCTCAACCCTTAGCTTAATTTGCCTTCCTCAAATATCTGTAGTCATGGTGGCTTAGCATGCTGGCTTAATTTTCCTTATATGTCATTAGCCCTTAACTAAGCCGCCATTACTTGTTTGCATCATCATTAGTTAACTGTCTATCTCACCATTAAACTGAACCGGCATGTTGCCTTTCTTTTCAGTTCGTCTTTGCACATCATGCCGTCCAAAGCACCAACCATCTATAACTGGGTTCCCTCAACTGTAACTAAGGAACGTTTGAAAGAGTTCTTCACCATAGGATTTCTGCCAGCGAAAACTGTCATGTCTTACCGTGCCCCTGACTCGGAAGAAGAACGGCCCAATCCAAGAGACGGCAAAGTGATCGTTTTCACTGACCACATGAACCGTGGCTTCTCACCGCCCAGCTCAAAGTTCTTCAGAGAGGTCCTCCACTTTTTCAAGCTCCATCCTCAAGATATCGGGCCTAATTCCATATCTAACATATGTAACTTCCAAGTACTCTGTGAAGTATATCTTCAACAAGAGCCGACTGTGGAGTTGTTTAGAGAATACTTTTATCTGAACCGGCAGAACGAGTGCACCAACGGCCTTAGCTTAGAGCTTGGAGGCATATCAATTCAGCGTCGGCAGGGTGCCGTCTTCCCCCTCATTGTCTTACCAAGTCATCCAAAGGACTGGAACCAGACTTGGTTCTACTGCCAGGACACTTCACCAGCAAACGAGAAGCCACTTCCTAATAAGCTTACTATCGCTGAACGCAAGAGGCTGATACCATCCATCAACAGGATCAATGCTCTGTTGGGGAATGGGTTAACTAGAGTTGATCTGACCCGCTGTTGGATCTCATGGCAGGTCATCCCTTTAAGCCGCCGGTCAAAGCTGATGTATGAGTATGGTGGAGGCCCGGATGACTCTCTTCGTCACAACCCTGTTCAACTGACAAAAGAAGATACTGTCTCAATGTCGACCCTTCTAGTGAACAGGAAATACAAAGATTGTAGCATTATTGGGTTAAACCCCTTCTGCAAGCTTAACCCAGTGCCAGAAGTAAGAATATTCTGAACTCTCTCCTTTGTATTTTTTTCCCAGCCGTATTGTTTAATACTTGCCTGACTTTTCATCTTTACCTGTCTGCAGGCCAATTCTGACTTCTGGAAAGTTAAGTATGACCACGAGGCTGCCAAGAAAGCGAAAGCCGCCGCCATAAATGCCAAGAAAACGACCGGGAGATCGAAAAAAAAGAAGAAGAACACTGCTGAAGATTGGATGAAGCTTGATGATACATCTGATTCGGAGGTAGCCCTTGATTCCCTTGGCCAATTTTTTTAATAATCTTATTAACACTGATCATTACCAGGATGACACTGGGGCCAGTCAGGCCACAGAAGCAGAGGTAACTATCATTTCCTCCGACTCAGAGCCTTTGCCAAGACAAAAAATTCGACGAGTGATCCGTAAAGTAAGGTTTTCTAACCCGTTAGCTCCCTTGGATCCCAACTTTTGTTTGAAAAAACAACAACATGAAAGCCGCCGTCAGGCTTGGACCGAAGATGAGCCGGCTGTTGTTCTTCAACAGACTCCTCAGAAGCGCCCGAATGAGGTTTACTTCTTTCTGTCTTTAACTCTGTTTAATGGATCCTTTCCCCTGCCTTACTTTAACTTTGTTTTATCTTTTCAGGAGATGTCTCGCTCTTCTGGTGACTCATCGCAAACGCAATTTCCGGCCTTCAACACTGCCCCTGGGTAATGAAAAATCCTCCTTTTTTCCGAGTTGTTCAAATTGTATCTTTATACTAACAATCCTGCAATATTTCTCTTAGTGGCCAAGCTAAATCCAAGAAGGCAAAGGCAGCTAAACCGGTGGAAGACCCGCCGGTGCTTGCATCTGACCCGGCCAGGCCATCTTCTCCATTAACCGACGCTCCAGAAGACCCGCCTGTTGATGCAGAAACAAATCCTCCTGAGCCGTCGTTTGATGAGACCACTGTGAACCCTTCTGCTACTGAACCATCAAGCTCAGCCAACCCGCCATCACCGTCTACACAAGACATTCAGATCACCGGGAGCCGCTTTATTGAACCAGGGAATCCAACCGTGCTGGCTCGGTGTACTGCGAAACAAGAGGCATTGGAGAGGCAGAAAGTTCACTTTGACGTTGCCAATTATGACCATCTAAATGCCAACGATATTTTATCCGGCTATCTCAGCCATGTGCACTCCAATCGTGACTCTGAGATCGAAATGGTCAAACAGTTGCAGCTGAAATATGAGGTATGTTCTTCCGGCTTATCTATATTCCTTCAGCCCCCAAGTCTTTAGATTATGAGACAGCCGGAATGATCTGTAGACTTTATCATATAGGCCAAGACCTTTACCTTTGATTTTCTTGAATTCAATAAAATAAAACAAAACTTCACATGTAGTCCCCAAGGGCCGTTTCTTTTTAACCATAAATGAGCCAATACCTTAAATTGTTTTGTACTGTATTCAAAGAACTTAATATTTCGTCTTAACCTTGAGAAACTTGCTGAATTGCATACATTAGCCCCCAAGTGCCAAGTGCTATTACTTTGTAAAGTACTTGGGACTTAAAGTATGTCTTTAGAGTCATAAAAATTTGATTTGGCATACATTAGCCCCCAAGTGTCAAGTGGTTTTTTGTAAAGTACTTGAGACTTGAATCTTGATTGTTGAACTTTAAGAGAAATCTTGACTCATCTGAGTATGCTCTATTTGCAGAATGCTTTATCTGAACTGAACTTGCAATGACTGATGTGAAGACCCAGCTAGCAGGTCAGGAAACAGAAATCAAGTCTGCTAACTCCAAATTGCAAGTAAGTCTCTCTGAGACGGAAAACTTAAAGACCAGTTTGGCTGCCAAGAAGAAGACCTGGGCAGAGGAAAAAATGCTTCTAGCACAACGCGCTGAGAGAGCCAAAGCAGCCCTTGAAGAGGTGTCAACAGAGTTGAACGGCTTAAAGGGCCGGGTGTCTCAAATGGTGGCCGCCATCTTTGGTAAGTCGTCTGTTTTTAATCTTATGTACTTTTTGCTGATCCGGAATATAAGCCTCTAGCTGACTTTGTTTTTAAAACATGCGCAGGCCCACGAAGCAAGAACCTGAGCCAAGATCCTTTGATTAAACTGAAGGCAGTGTACACTTTAGTAGAACAACTGTATATTGGCGCACAACGGGCACTTGCCGCCATCTCTCCTGCCAATCAAGGACCCAACCGGCTCAGCGACATTTTGAAGAAACTATCAATCCTGCCCACCAGATTTCAAGAAGTGAAGCGCTCCTATGCGCGAGCTGGGGCTTTGACTGCCCTGAGCCGCTCCAAGGCTTGGGTGCCAGACCTAGACCCGGCGGATGTGGCCAGAGGCTATCCCACCGTGAAGGAAGACGGGTCTCCCTTTGAGCAGGATGACTTCATGGCTTGCGTGCGCGGAGTCCGGCCTCATGCAACTACCCTTGGAGATGATACCAACATTGACAAATATCAGCCGGGTTTTGATGCTGAAAATAAGAAGATGGCGACTCCCTCATACAAGGTGACGGATTTGATCCCGCATGTAAGAGAAAATACATTTGCCCCGGAAGTTGACCCGGCAGGCCTGATCGACGATGAAGCAGAATTCGTCACCGTGAATGGTTTTGACTGGTCAAAACCCAACTTCCAGCCAACAGAGGGCGGTGAACCGGCGATGGAGGAATAATAACCATCTTCATTGGCTTATAAAAAGCCGTGTAATAGTTTAGCTGTGAAAACACTGAATGCCTTTCTTATGCCATCGTGCATAAAACACTGTATGTGACTCCGTGTTTCCTGATGGCAATATATGCATTATATTTGATGATTGTTTCTGCTACACTTTAACTCTGTTCCCTGTAGATACAAGAGAAAAGACTGGCTTGGCGGCTTAGAACCGAACGGGTTAAAACACCCGGCTTATATCCAATATGTTTATCATAATAAAAACAGAAAATAGATATAAATAAAACACAAGGGCTGAAACTAACTCTTTAGTTAATGTAGCAGGGAATTATATATAAATAATAGTCATACTTGTACCTTTGATCCTTAGACCACCGTCTTGAGTAACCCGGGTAATGAAGCTGATAACTCAATCTTTCTGAGAAATCAATACCTTTGAATACTTTAATGATCGTCATACCTTGGTAGCCTTGTTGTCAAATAGACAAGCCGGCGAAGAAGGTCATGCTAATTATTTGCAACAAGAAACTCAAAGGCAAATAACAGTTGACAAGTATGATTTAACCTTTTTTTTTTGAAAAAAGGTATGATTTAACCTTATATTTAAAGGTTGGTGGCTTCTGATTCGAATACGATCAGTAAACCGGACCAAAGGGGTTAAGCTAAGGTTCGAATACGACCATATAGCCCCCAGTGGTTGTGGTGTTGCGCCGGTCAAGAGGGTACCGACAGCTATGTTCTCTTTGGTTCGAATACGACCTATGTTTGAACAGGAAGCCCCCAAATGACCTTGAGAAGTTTTTAACGACCCTGATTCGAATATGATCCAAGTCGGACCCAAAAGGGGTTAAGCTATGATTCAGATACGATCAATAAGCCCCCTAGTGAGTTTGGCCTTGAGCCGATCAAGAGGGTTACGGCAGCTATGTTCTCTTTGGTTCGAATACGACCTATGTTTGAACAGGAAGCCCCCAAGTGACCATGATAATTGCAGCTAGATTCGAATACGATCATAAGCCGGACCAAAAAAGGTTAGACTTGATTCAAATATGATCAGCTCCTTAATAGTCATTTGAAAATAAGAAATAACAAAGATGCATAACTTTGAAAAGAAAAGAGACCGATCATCTTACTTTATTACTTATCATGGTATATACAATGTTAAAGTATGTACATGATGAGAGCCGGTAGCTCAGGTGTAGTATGGCCGAAGTTGAGCAATGTTCCACGGCCGGCGGGTCTCCTCCTCCGACTTACGTGAATCTTTGTGTTCTCGAACGTCAATGAGGTAATACGACCCATTGTTTAAGTTCTTGATGACCACAAAGGGTCCTTCCCAAGGTGGGAATAGCTTGTGCGCATCTGACAGATCCTGGATGAGCCGGAGCACCAGGTCGCCTTCCTGAAAAGTCCTGGATTTGACCCGGCAGCTGTGATAACAGCGTAGGTCCTGTTGATAAATTGCTGACTGAGCCGCTGCTAAGTCTATTTCTTCATCCAAAAAGTCAAGTGCATCATGTCTGGCTTGTTCATTATTAGCTTCAACATAAGCCGCCACACGGGGTGAGTCATGACGGATGTCACTAGGCAACACTGCTTCTGCTCCATACACCATGAAGAAAGGTGTGTAGCATGTAGACCTGTTAGGTGTGGTGTTGATACTCCACAACACCGAGGGTAATTCCTCTACCCAACAACCCGGCGTTCGCTGTAAGGGAACCATAAGCCGGGGTTTGAGACCTTTTAAAATTTCCGGATTTTCTCTCTCAGCTTGACCATTGGATTGAGGATGAGCTACAGAAGAAACATCAAGCCAGATGTGCTCACGTTGACAAAACTCCTCCATAGCCCCTTGGGACAGATTAGTGCCATTGTCAATGATAATGATGTGTGGAAAACCAAAACAGAAGATCACCTTTTTCATGAACTGAACCGCAGTGGCTGCGTCACACTTACTCACTGGCTCCGCCTCAACCCATTTAGTGAATTTATCAACTGCCACTAAGAGATGTGTCTTTTTATCCTTAGACCTTTTGAAAGGTCCCACCATGTCAAGCCCCCAGACCGCAAACGGCCAAGTGATTGGAATCATCCGGAGCTCTTGAGCCGGCACATGCGCTCGTCGTGCAAACTTTTGACATCCATCACATCTGCTAACCAGATCCTCTGCATCAGCATGAGCCGTCAACCAGTAAAACCCATGACGAAAAGCCTTGGCCACCAGAGATTTTGACCCGGCGTGATGACCACAATCGCCTTCATGGATCTCATGAAGTATTTCTTGACCTTCTTCGGGGGAAACACACCGCTGAAATGCTCCAGAGACGCTGCGATGGTATAATTCTCCATCCAAAATCGTCATCGACTTAGACCGCCGGGTTATCTGCCGAGCCAGGGTCTCATCCGCTGGCAACTCTCCCCTGGTCATGTAAGCCAAGAACGGCACTGTCCAATCTGGGATGACATGAAGAGCCGCCACCAACTGCGCCTCCGGGTCAGGAACAGCTAAATCTTCTTCTATGGGCAACTTGACAGATGGGTTATGCAAAACATCCAAAAAGGTGTTAGGTGGTACCGGCTTACGCTGAGACCCCAACCGGCTTAAAGCATCAGCTGCTTCGTTCTTTCGACAGTCGATGTGCTCCACCTGATAACCTTTAAAATACCCTGCAATAGCATCAACCTCCCAGCGATAAGCCGCCATGAGAGGGTCCTTGGAATCCCATTTGCCTGATACCTGTTGAGCCACTAGATTTGAGTCGCCAAGACATCTGACCCAGCTCAAACTCATCTCTTTTGCCACTCGAAGACCATGGAGCAAAGCTTCATACTCTGCTGCATTGTTAGTGCAAGGAATAATCAACCGTAACACATAACAAAATTTGTCACCTCGAGGAGAGGTTAAAACAACTCCAGCCCCCGAGCCTTCCAACTGTCTGGACCCATCAAAATGAATAGTCCAATACGTGTTGTCTGGTTTTTCTTCTGGCATCTTCATCTCTGTCCAGACATTAATGAAGTCAACTATTGCTTGGGTTTGATCGTGGTACGTGGCATATACTTCAACCCATGAGACCCAAGCTCAATCGCCCACTTGGCAACTCGTCTAGTGGCTTCCTGAAGGAAATATGCCCTAGAGGCAATAATAAAGTTATTATTTATTTCCTTATTTCATGATAAATGTTTATTATTCATGCTAGAATTTTATTAACCGGAAACATAATACATGTGTGAATACATAGACAAACAGAGTGTCACTAGTATGCCTCTACTTGACTAGCTCGTTAATCAAAGATGGTTATGTTTCCTGACCATAGACAAAGGAGTTGTTATTTGATTAACGGGATCACATCATTAGTTGAATGATCTGATTGACATGACCCATTCCATTAGCTTAGCACCCGATCGTTTAGTATGTTGCTATTGCTTTCTTCATGACTTATACATGTTCCTATGACTATGAGATTATGCAACTCCCGTTTGCCGGAGGAACACTTTGGGTGCTACCAAACGTCACAATGTAACTGGGTGATTATAAAGGAGCATTACAGGTGTCTCCAAAGGTAGATGTTGGGTTGGCGTATTTCGAGATTAGGATTTGTCACTCCGATTGTCGGAGAGGTATCTCTGGGCCCTCTCGGTAATGCACATCACATAAGCCTTGCAAGAATTACAACTAATATGTTAGTTGTGAGATGATGTATTACGGAACGAGTAAAGAGACTTGCCGGTAACGAGATTGAACTAGGTATTGGATACCGACGATCGAATCTTGGGCAAGTAACATACCGATGACAAAGGGAACAATGCATGTTGTTATGCGGTCTGACCGATAAAGATCTTCGTAGAATATGTAGGAGCCAATATGGGCATCCAGGTCCCGCTATTGGTTATTGACCGGAGACATGTCTCGGTCATGTCTACATTGTTCTCAAACCCGTAGGGTCCGCACGCTTAAGGTTACGATGACAGTTATATTATGAGTTTATGCATTTTGATATACCGAAGGTTGTTCGGAGTCCCGGATGTGATCACGGACATGACGAGGAGTCTCGAAATGGTCGAGACGTAAAGATTGATATATTGGAAGCCTATGTTTGGATATCGGAAGTGTTCCGGGTGAAATCGGGATTTTACCGGAGTACCGGGAAGGTTACCGGAACCCCCCGGGAGCTATATGGGCCTTAGTGGGCTTTAGTGGAAAGGAGAAAGGGGCAGCCCAAGGTGGCTGTGCGCCTCCCCCCTTCCCCTAGTCCTATTAGGACTAGGAGAGGTGGCCGGCCCCCTCTCTCTCTTTCCCCCCTCAACGAGTCCTATTCCAACTAGGATTGGGGGGGGGGGGGAATCCTACTCCCAGAGGGAGTAGGACTCTCCTAGCGCGCCTCCTGTGGCCGGCCAGCCTCCCCCCCTCTAGTCCTTTATATACTGAGGCAGAGGCACCCAGAAACACACAAGTTGATCCACGTGATCTATTCCTTAGCCGTGTGCGGTGCCCCCAGCCACCATATTCCTCGATAATACTGTAGCGGAGTTTAGGCGAAGCCCTGCTGCTGTAGTGCATCAAGATCGTCACCACGCCGTCGTGCTGACGGAACTCTTCCCCGACACTTTGCTGGATCGGAGTCCGGGGATCGTCATCGAGCTGAACGTGTGCTCGAACTCGGAGGTGCCGTAGTTTCGGTGCTTGATCGGTTGGATCACGAAGACGTACGACTACTTCCTCTACGTTGTGTCAACGCTTCCGCGTGCGATCTACAAGGGTACGTAGATCATACTGTCCCCTCCCGTTGCTATGCATCACCATGATCTTGCGTGTGCGTAGGAAATTTTTTTGAAATTACTATGTTCCCCAACAGTGGCATCCGAGCCAGGTTATTTATGTTGATGTTATATGCACGAGTAGAACACAAGTGAGTTGTGGGCGATATAAGTCATACTGCCTACCAGCATGTCATACTTTGGTTCGGCGGCATTGTTGGACGAGACGACCCGGACCAACATTACGCATACGCTTACGCGAGACCGATTTCCCCGACGTGCTTTGCACATAGGTGGCTTGCGGGCGACTGTCTCTCCAACTTTAGTTGAACCAAGTGTGGCTACGCTCGGAACTTGCGAAGGTTAAAACGGAGTCTATTTGACAAACTATCGTTGTGGTTTTGATGCGTAGGTGAGATTGGTTCTTGCTTAAGCCCGTAGCAGCCACGTAAAACTTGCAACAAACAAAGTAGAGGACGTCTAACTTGTTTTTGCAGGGCATGTTGTGATGTGATATGGTCAAGACGTGATGAGTTATAAGTTTTTGTGTAAGATGATCATGTTTTGTTGAAGTTATCGGCAACTGGCAAAAGCCTTATGGTTGTCTCTTTATTGCATAAGATGCAAGTGCCAAATAATTGCTTTACTTTATCGCTATGCGATAGCAATAGTTGCAAGAGCAATAATTGGCGAGACGACTATGTGACGACACATTGATATAGATCAAGATGATGGAGATCATGGTGTCATGCCGGTGACGATGGAGATCATGACGATGCTTTGGAGATGGAGATCAAAGGCACAAGATGATGATGGCCATATCATGTCACATATTTTGATTGCATGTGATGTTTATCTTTTATACATCTTATTTTTTGCTTAGTTTGACGGTAGCATTATAAGATGATCTCTCACTTATTATCAAGAAGTGTTCTCCCTGAGTATGCACCGTTGCGAAAGTTCTTCGTGCTGAGACACCACGTGATGATCGGGTGTGATAGGCTCTACGTTCAAATACAACGGGTGCAAAACAGTTGCACACGCGGAATACTCAGGTTATACTTGACGAGCCAAGCATATACAGATATGGCCTCGGAACACGGAGACCGAAAGGTCAAGAGTGAATCATATAGTAGATATGATCAACATAGTGATGTTCACCAATGAAACTACTCCATCTCACGTGATGATCGGACATGGTTTAGTTGATTTGGATCACGTAATCACTTAGAGGATTAGAGGGATGTCTATCTAAGTGGGAGTTCTTAAGTAATATGATTAATTGAACTTAAATTTATCATGAACTTAGTCCTGGTAGTATTTTGCAAATTATGTTGTAGATCAATAGCTCGCGTTGTTGCTTCCCTGTGTTTATTTTGATATGTTCCTAGAGAAAATTGTGTTGAAAGATGTTAGTAGCAATGATGTGGATTGGATCCGTGATCTGAGGTTTATCCTCATTGCTGCACAGAAGAATTATGTCCTTGATGCACCGCTAGGTGACGGAGCTATTGCAGGAGCAAATGCAGACGTTATGAACGATTGGCTAGCTCAATATGATGACTACTTGATAGTTTAGTGCACCATGCTTAACGGCTTAGAATCGGGACTTCAAAGACGTTTTGAACGTCATGGAGCATATGAGATGTTCCAGAAGTTGAAGTTAATATTTCAAGCAAATACCCGAGTTGAGAGATATGAAGTCTCCAACAAGTTCTATAGCTAAAAGATGGAGGAGAATCGCTCAACTAGTGAGCATGTGCTCAGATTGTCTGGGTACTACAATCGCTTGAATCAAGTGGGAGTTAATCTTCCAGATAAGATAGTGATTGACAGAATTCTCTAGTCACCATCACCAAGTTAGTAGAACTTCGTGATGAACTATGATATGCAAGGGATAACGGAAACGATTCCCAAGCTCTTCGTAATGCGGAAATTGACGAAGGTAGAAATCGAGAAAAACATCAAGTGTTGATGGTAGACAAGACCACTAGTTTCAAGAAAAGGGCAGAGGGAAGAAGGGGAACTTCAAGAAGAACAGCAAGCAAGTTGCTGCTCAAGTGAAGAAGCCCAAGTCTGATCCTAAGCCTGAGACTAAGTGCTTCTACTGCAAAGGGACTGGTCACTGGAAGCGGAACTACCCCAAGTGATTGGCAGATAAGAAGGATGGCAAAGTGAACATAAGTATATTTGATATACATGTTATTGATGTGTACTTTACTAGTGTTTATAGCAACCCCTTAGTATTTGATACTAGTTCAGTTGCTAAGATTAGTAACTCGAAACGGGAGTTGCAGAATAAACAGAGACTAGTCAAGGGTGAAGTGACGATGTGTGTTGGAAGTGGTTCCAAGATTGATATGATCATCATCGCACACTCCCTATACTTTCGGGATTAGTGTTGAACCTGAATAAGTGTTATTTGGTGTTTGCGTTAAGCATGAATATGATTTGATCATGTTTATTGTAATACGGTTATTCATTTAAGTAAGAGAATAAATTGTTGTTCTGTTTACATGAATAAAACCTTATATGATTACACACCCAATGAAAATAGTTCGTTGGATCTCGATCGTAGTGATACACATAATCATAATATTGAAACCAAAAGATGCAAAGTTAATAATGATAGTGCAACTTATTTGTAGCACTGCCGTTTAGGTCATATTGGTGTAAAGCGCATGAAGAAACTCCATGCTGATGGGCTTTTGGAATCACTTGATTATGAATCACTTGATGCTTGCGAACCA
Source organism: Triticum urartu (assembly GCF_003073215.2). Classification (NCBI taxonomy): domain Eukaryota; kingdom Viridiplantae; phylum Streptophyta; class Magnoliopsida; order Poales; family Poaceae; genus Triticum; species Triticum urartu. The sequence goes on from NC_053026.1 coordinate 278,940,675, forward strand.
TGCCTCATGGGCAAGATGACTAAAACGCCGTTCTCCGGAACAATGAAGCAAGCAACAGATTTGTTGGAAATCATACATACTGATGTATGTGGTCCGATGAATGTTAAGGCTTGCAGCAGGTATCATTATTTTCTGACCTTCACGGATGATTTGAGCAGATATGGGGATATCTACTTGATGAAACATAAGTCTGAAACATTTGAACAATTCAAAGAATTTCAGAGTGAAGTTGAAAATCATCGTGACAAGAAAATAAAAGTTTCTACGATATGATCGCAGAGGTAAAATATTTGAGTTACGAGTTTGGCCTTCAATTAAAACAATGTGAAATAGTTTCACTACTCACACCACCTGGAACACCATAGTGCAATGGTGTGTCCGAACATCATAACCGTACTTTATTAGATATAGTGCGATCTATGATGTATCTTACTGATCTACCACTATCGTTTTGGGGTTATGCATTAGAGACAGCTGCATTCACATTAAATAGGGCACCATCTAAGTCCGTTGAGACGACACAATCTGAACTGTGGTTTGGCAAGAAACCAAAGTTGTCGTTTCTTAAAGTTTGGAGTTGCGATGCTTATGTGAAAAAGTTTCATATCGATAAGCTCAAACTCAAATCGGAGAAATATGTCTTCATAGGATACCCAAAGGAGACAATTGGTACACCTTCTATCACAGATCCGAAGGCAAGACATTCGTTGCTAAGAATGGATCCTTTCTAGAGAAGGAGTTTCTCTCGAAAGAAGTGAGTGGGAGGAAAATAGAAAACTTGATGAGGTAACTGTACCTTCTCCCTTATTGGAAAGTAGTACATCACAGAAATCTGTTCCTGTGACTACTACACTAATTAGTGAGGAAGCTAATGATGATGATCATGTAACTTCAGATCAAGTTACTACTGAATCTCGTAGGTAAAACAGAGTAAGATCTGCACCAGAGTGGTACGGTAATCCTGTTCTGGAAGTCATGTTACTAGATCATGACGAACTTGCGAACTATGAGGAAGCAATGATGAGCCCAGATTCCGTGAAATGGTTTGAGACCATGAAATCTGAGATATGATCCATGTATGAGAACAAAGTATGGAATTTTGTTGACTTGCCCACTGATCGGCAAGCAATTGAGAATAAATGGATCTTCAAGAGGAAGACGGACGCTGATAGTAGTGTTACTATCTACAAAGCTAGAATTGTCGCAAAAGGTTTTCGACAAGTTCAAGGTGTTGACTACGATGAGATTTTCTCACTCGTATCTATGCTTAAGTCTGTCCGAATCATGTTAGCAATTGCCGCATTTTATGAAATCTGGCAAATGGATAAACAAAACTGCATTCCTTAATGGATTTACTAAAGAAGAGTTGTATATGATGCAACTAGAAGGTTTTGTCGATCCTAAAGGTGTTAACTAAATATGCAAGCTCCAGCGATCCATCTATGGACTGGTGCAAGAATCTCGGAGTTGGAATATACGCTTTGATGAGTTGATCAAAGCATATAGTTTTATACAGACTTGCGGTGAAGCCTGTATTTACAAGAAAGTGAGTGGGAGCACTACAGCATTTCTGATAAGTATATGTGAATGACATATTGTTGATCGGAAATAATGTAGAATTATTCTGGAAAGCATAAAAGGAGTATTTGAAAGGAGTTTTTCAAAGAAAGACCTCAGTGAAGCTACTTACATATTGAGCATCAAGATCTATAGAGATAGATCAAGACGCTTGATAAGTTTTTTCAATGAGTACATACCTTGACAAGATTTTGAAGTAGTTCAAAATGGAGCAGTCAAAGAAAGAGTTCTTGCCTGTATTACAAGGTGTGAAGTTGAGTAAGACTCAAAGCCCGACCACGGCAGAAGATAGAAAGAGAATAAAAGTCCTTCCCTATGCCTTGGCCATAGGTTCTATAAAGTATGTCATGCTGTATACCATATCTATTGTGTACCCTGCACTGATTTGGCAAGGGAGTACAATAGTGATCTAGGAGTAGATCACTGGACAGCGGTCAGAATTATCCTTAGTGAAATAAGGATATGTTTCTCGATTATGGACGTGACAAAAAGGTTCGCCGTAAAGGGTTACGTCGATGCAAGTTTTGACACTGATCTGGATGACTCTAAGTCTCTATCTAGATACATATTGAAAGTGGGAGCAATTAGCTAGAGTAGCTCCGTGCAGAGCATTGTAGACATAGAAAATTGCAAAATACATAACGGATCTGAATGTGACAGACCCGTTGACTAAAATTATCTCACAAGCAAAACATGATCACACCTTAGTACTCTTTGGGTGTTAATCACATAGCGATGTGAACTAGATTACTGACTCTAGTAAACCCTTTGGGTGTTGATCACATATTGATGTGAACTATGGGTGTTAATCACATGGTGATGTGAACTATTGTTGTTAAATCACATGGCGATGTGAACTAGATTATTGACTCTAGTGCAAGTGGGAGACTGAAGGAAATATGCCCTAGAGGCAATAATAAAGTTATTATTTATTTCCTTATTTCATGATAAATGTTTATTATTCATGCTAGAATTTTATTAACCGGAAACATAATACATGTGTGAATACATAGACAAACAGAGTGTCACTAGTATGCCTCTACTTGACTAGCTCGTTAATCAAAGATGGTTATGTTTCATGACCATAGACAAAGGAGTTGTTATTTGATTAACGGGATCACATCATTACTTGAATGATCTAATTGACATGACCCATTCCATTAGCTTAGCACCCGATCGTTTAGTATGTTGCTATTGCTTTCTTCATGAGTTATACATGTTCCTATGACTATGAGATTATGCAACTCCCGTTTGCCGGAGGAACACTTTGGGTGCTACCAAACGTCACAACGTAACTGGGTGATTATAAAGGAGCATTACAGGTGTCTCCAAAGGTAGATGTTGGGTTGGCGTATTTCGAGATTAGGATTTGTCACTCCGATTGTCGGAGAGGTATCTCTGGGCCCTCTCGGTAATGCACATCACATAAGCCTTGCAAGCATTACAACTAATATGTTAGTTGTGAGATGATGTATTACGGAACGAGTAAAGAGACTTGCGGTAACGAGATTGAACTAGGTATTGGATACCGACGATCGAATCTCGGGCAAGTAACATACCGATGACAAAGGGAACAACGTATGTTGTTATGCGGTCTGACCGATAAAGATATTCGTAGAATATGTAGGAGCCAATATGGGCATCCAGGTCCCGCTATTGGTTATTGACCGGAGACATGACTCGGTCATGTCTACATTGTTCTCGAACCCGTAGGGTCCGCACGCTTAAGGTTACGATGACAGTTATATTATGAGTTTATGCATTTTGATATACCAAAGGTTGTTCGGAATCCCGGATGTGATCACGGACATGACGAGGAGTCTCTAAATGGTCGAGACGTACAGATTGATATATTGGAAGCCTATGTTTGGATATCGGAAGTGTTCCGGGTGAAATCGGGATTTTACCGGAGTACCGGGAAGGTTACCAGAACCCCCCGAGAGCTATATGGGCCTTAGTGGGCTTTAGTGGAAAGGAGAAAGGGGCAGCCCAAGGTGGCTATGCACCTCCCCCCTTCCCCTAGTCCTATTAGGACTAGGAGAGGTGGCCGGCCCCCTCTCTCTCTCTTTCCCCCCTCAAGGAGTCCTATTCCAACTAGGATTGGGGGGAATCCTACTCCCAGAGGGAGTAGGACTCTCCTGGCGCGCCTCTTGTGGCCGGCCAGCCTCCCCCCCTCTCTAGTCCTTTATATACTGAGGCAGAGGCACCCAGAAACACATAAGTTGATCCACGTGATCTATTCCTTAGTCGTGTGCGGTGCCCCCAGCCACCATATTCCTCGATAATACTGTAGCAGAGTTTAGGCGAAGCCCTGCTGCTGTAGTGCATCAAGATCGTCACCACGCCGTCGTGCTGACGGAACTCTTCCCCGACACTTTGCTGGATCGGAGTCCGGGGATCGTCATCGAGCTGAAGGTGTGCTCGAACTCGGAGGTGCCGTAGTTTCGGTGCTTGATCGGTTGGATCGTGAAGACGTACGACTACTTCCTCTACGTTGTGTCAACGCTTCCGCGTGCGATCTACAAGGGTACGTAGATCATACTCTCCCCTCTCGTTGCTATGCATCACCATGATCTTGCATGTGCGTAGGAATTTTTTTTGAAATTACTACGTTCCCCAACACTTCCCTGTTTTGAATGATGTCTCCCAAAGGAGAAGAGCTAACCACGGTGATTAGATGTCCCTGAAAATAATGCTTAAGCTTTCGGCTTGCCATGTACACCCCATATACGAGCTTCTGCCAATGTGGATATCGTTGCTTGGATTCAATTAGCACCTCACTGACATAGTAAACCGGCCGTTGAACCGGATGTTCCTTGCCAGCCTCCTTGCGCTCCACCACAATAGCCACACTGACAGCTCGTGAGTTGGCGGCCACGTATAACAGCAGCGGCTCTTTCTCAACTGGAGCAGCCAGGACCGGCGGCTCAGCAAGCTGTGTCTTCAAATCTTCAAAAGCAGAGTTTGCAGCATCACTCCAGACAAAATCATCTGTTTTCTTCATCATCTAATACAGAGGCATTGCCTTCAACCCTAACCGGCTTATGAACCGGCTCAAAGCAGCAACACGACCCACTAGTCATTGAACATTATTGATGCATGTTGGTTTGGCCAGGGATGTAATTTCCTTGATTTTCTCCGGGTTAGCCTCAATACCTCGGTTAGATACCAAAAAACCCAAGAGCTTGCCGGCTGGGACTCCAAAAACACACCTGGCCGAGTTAAGCATCATTTTGTAGACCCGGAGATTATCGAAAGTCTATTTCCAATCTGCGACCAAGGTTTCCTCCTTCCTGGATTTTACCACTATATCATCCACATAAGCATGAACATTACGTCCAATTTGATCGTGAAGACAATTCTGCACACACCGTTGGTAAGTCGCCTGGGCACTCTTCAGCCCAAAAGGCATAGACACATAGCAGAAAGCTCCAAAAGGAGTGATAAAAGCCGTCTTCTCCTGATCTTTGACTACCATCTTGATCTGATGATAACCAGAATACGCATCCAAAAAACTCAAACGTGCGCAACCCGCCATAGCATCAATGATCTAATCAATACGGGGGAGGGCAAAAGGATCAGCCGGACAAGCCTTGTTCAGATTGGTGTAATCCACACACATACGCCAGGTGCCATTCTTTTTGAGTACAAGCATCGGGTTGGCTAACCACTCTGGGTGAAAGACTTCTACAATGAACCCAGCTGCCAAAAGCCGGGCCACCTCTTCTCCAATGGCCTTGCGCCTTTCTTCATTGAACCGTCGGAGAAATTTTCTGACAGGTTTAAACTTTGGATCAATATTGAGAGTGTGATCGGCGAGTTCCCTCGGGACACCCGGCATGTCTGAAGGTTTCCATCCGAAGATTTCCCGGTTCTCACGGATGAACTCGATGAGCGCGCTTTCCTATTTTAGATCCAAGTTAGCACTGATGATGAACTGCTTGGATGAGTCGCTAGGCACAAAGTCAACCATCTTGGTGTCATCAGCTGATTTGAACTTCAACACCGGCTCATGCTCTATTGTTGGTTTCTTTAATGACGTCATGTTTGCCGGGTCAACATGATCTTTGTAAAATTTTAACTCCTCTGTTGCACAGACAGATTCAACATAGGCAGCATCACCTTCTTCACACTCCAAAGCTATTTCCCGGCTCCCGTGTACTGTAATGGTGCCCTTATAACCCGGCATCTTAAGCTGCAAATACACATAACACGGCCGAGCCATGAATTTGGCATAAGCCGGCCGTCCAAACAGAGCATGATACGAGCTTTTGATCTTAACCACCTCAAAGGTTAATTTTTCTGCTCTCGAGTCATACTCATCCCCAAAGCCTACTTCTAATTCAATCTTACCCACTGGGTATGCCGACTTGCCAGGAACCACACCGTGAAAAATAGTGTTGGATTGTTTAAGACTCTTATCAGTCAATCCCATCCGGCAGAATGTCTCATAGTAGAGGATGTTGATGCTGCTGCCTCCATCCATGAGTACCTTAGTGAATTTGTATCCACCAACCTGAGGCGCCACTACCAAAGCCAAGTGACCCGGATTATCGACCCGGGGTGGGTGATCCTCTCTGCTCCACACAATAGGCTGCTCTGACCAACGTAAGTAACGTGGAACCGCCGGCTCAACGGCATTGACGGCCCTCTTGTGAAGCTTCTGGTCTCTCTTACATAAGCTAGTGGTGAATACATGGTATTGCCCACTATTCAGCTGCTTCGGGTTGCTCTGATATCCGGACTGCTGCTGCTGATTACCTTGGCCGGGTTGCGGATTATAACCTCCTTGGTTACCAGGATGGCCCTGACCGTGGAATGCTCCTCCACCTAAGCCGGCGCCCGGGCCTTGGAAACCGCCTCCACCTGAGCCGCCACCTGGGCCGTGACCTCCATCAAACGTGTTTGAATTTTTAAACACCTTCATGATCGTACAATCTTTCCACGGGTGGGTGGCTGGCTTCTCCCAGGTGTCGTGCTTTGGACAAGGCTCATTCAATAATTGCTCAAGGGTGGGACCTGACCCGCCCGACCGAGGGGGCTGTCTGCCCTTGCGCCATTGATATCCGCCCTGTGCGTTGGTGTTAGCAACAAACTCATCAGCCTTACGTTTATTACCTCCTTGATTCACCGGGTTATGCTGGTGACCCTTGCTGTTGCCATTCTTCTTCCCCTTCATTGCCTTTCCTTCGTCAGACACCGGGTCCTTGGTAGTATCAGAATCAGCATACTTGACGAGAGCCACCATCAACGTTCCCATGTCATTACAGTCAAGCTTGAGCCGCCCCAGCTTCTGCTTCAGAGGTTCGAAACGGCAATTTTTCTCCAACATTAAGACTGCTGAGCTGACATCCATCTTATCAAATGAATGTATTATCTCCTTGACTCGGCGCACCCAATGGGTCGTGGATTCACCATCCTCTTGCTTGCAATTGGTCAGGTCCACAATCGACATAGGATGCTTACACATGTCTTTAAAGTTCTGGATGAACCGGGCCTTCAACTCCGCCCATGAGCCGATGGAATTGGGTGGCAATCCCTTCAACCAAGTACGAGCCGTTCCATCTAACATCATAGTGAAATACTTGGCCATTGCTGCATCGCTCACCTCCAATAACTCCATAGCCATCTCATAACTCTCAATCCAAGCCCCGGGCTGTAAGTCAGCTGTGTAATTAGGCACCTTATGAGGCCCCTTAAAATCCTTTGGCAAACGCTCATTACGTATGGCCGGCACCAAGCAAGGAACGCCTCCGGTTCTTGTGGCCACTCCTGCCTTGACCGAGGTTGCTGGATAAGCCCGAAAAGTTTGATGAGCCGCCTGATCTGCTGCCATTTGAACTGCTCATTCCGCCTCTTGTCGAATCCTCTCCTAATCCGCCAAGTTAAGGGCTCCAGCCCGCACCGGCTCATGCTTGTATGGCCGGTTGTGGCATTGAGCATTGCTTGACATATCTGCGGATTCCATATGCCTACTATAACTCGGGCTCCGGCTTGGGCGAGGAGTTGAATGGATCCTGTCTCGACTGTAGGAGTATGCATCCTGCTGCGCCAGAGCTGTTTGAAGAAGTTCTCTTACCCTCCGTGTTTCAACTGCCGCCGGTGAGTCACCTTGCATCGGAAGAGCCGCCAGATGAGCCGATGCTGCGATGAGGTTTTCCAAAGGGTTGGAGAAGTGACCTGGCGGCATTGGGACGTAATGAGGCGGAGCGGTAATCATACGAGGTGGATCCATGGCACGTGGCTGGACCGGTGCGCCGGGTGTTGTAATCCGGGGTGCCTCCGGCGGGTTACTTCCCTTGGCTCCGGCTGTGTGAAAAAGATTCCTAGGATCGAGCATCAGAGGCAGACGTGATTGGGTTTTCTGATGCCTCCTACTCAAGACCTCGTTCGACGCGTTCAGATCCACCGAGAGCCGGAAGGTCTCCGCTTGAAGCTGTTGAGCACGAACGTCCAAAGCCGCCCGCTCTGCTGCCATCCTGACTTCCTCTGCGGCTAGATTTTCCTTAGCTTGCACCATCTCTTCACGTACGCGTGCCACCTCTGCGTCATGCTGGGCTTTATCCGCCGGCTCTACCACGGCAATCAACACAGTCGTCAGTTTATCCATGAGGTCCATCAAGATCTGAGCCGGGGGGCGCGCGGGGTCTCCTGACCCGGCTGCAGCCGACCCGGTAGTTGTTGCCGCCGCTGCTGTATAGTTCTGCCCGAGCTATGTCCCTGCCATGAAGACTCCGGCCCAATTCGGCGGCTCAAGAGGGTCCAGAATACTACTGCCATCGAAACAGCCCCCGAGCATGCCGTCCTGCAGCTGGTACAAAGAGTCCATCTCGCCCGTTGATGATGCAGTGTCAGAACAGACGACCGTCTCACCGCCCTCCACCGACCCTTCAGAGTATTCACCGTCGTGGACGCAGCCTACGAAGGCATGCTTCACGGCAGATTGAACACAGGCGGTCCTCGCGCGCCGAGCCGTTTCGATGAGGTCGGTGTGGACGTCCGGCTCAGGACCTGACTCGCCGATCCGGCCGATGAAGACATGAATTCTTCCGAAGGGGACCCAGTATCCGTATCAATTGAGCCGGCCTTGGGGCCCCAGCCTTCGTCGTCGATTTAGAGCTTGCCGCGACGACTCTTGGTCATCCGGCCCACAGCGTATCCCTTGAGCCCTTCGAAGTTGCCCTTCAAGAACTCAAATCCACCGTGCGCTGGCCCCATGGTGGGCGCCAACTGTCGAGGAATTGTCACGACAGATGTCCTAGAGCAAGGACTTAGTCATAGGGCCATCGCCCTAGGAAGCTTAAAGGGGTTAATCGGGACAAAGGACACGAGAGGGTTTTATACTAGTTCGGCCCATTACGATGAAGGTAAAAGCCTACGTCTAGTTGGGAATGTTATTGATGGGTTTTCGATCACCAAGAGGCTCAACTCGCCGGCTTGGTTATTGATTTGTTGTTTCTTGCCCTAAGCCGCCACCGGGTCGTCCCCTTATATACATGGGTTGACGCCTGGTGGCCTACAGAGTCCCAGCCGGCTCATAATCGTGTCCGGCTCGGTGGCTTCCTTTACATGCCTTTCTTTACAAGTCTTTCCTTACATACGGCGGTTTACAATATCGGGCCTTAAGCCGCCTCCAGGCCCTTGAGCCTTCTATAAGGTTTAATAAACTATCGTCTTGAATGTTTACTGGGCTTCTTGCGTAACCCGCCATTGGGGCTGACCCGACCCCTCCTGGGCGGGTCATGACTGATAGTAATATCCCCAACAGGTATGGTGGCTGTTTTGAGGAAGGTATATGGTGGGTGTATGATATCGGGGAAAAGTGCGCGGTATTAGAGAGGCTAGCAATGGTGGGAGGAAGAAAGTGTGTATGATCCATGGACTCAACATTAGTCATAAAGAACTCATATACTTATTGCAAAAATCTACAAGTTATCAAAGCAAAGTATTACACGCATGCTCCTAGGGGGATAGATTGGTAGGAAAAGACCATTGCTCGTCCCCGACCGCCACTCATAAGGAAGACAACCAATAAATAAATTATGCTCCGACTTCATCACATAATGGTTCACCATACGTGCATGCTACGGGAATCACAAACTTTAACACAAGTATTTCTCAAATTCAAAACTAATCAACTAGCATGACTCTAATATCACCATCTTCATATCTCAAAACAATTATCTAGTATCAAACTTCTCATAGTATTCAACACACTCATAAGAATTATTTTTACTAATCTTGAATGCCTAACATAATTAAAGCAAATTACCACGCTGTTTTGTAGGACTCTCAAAATAATCTAAGTGAAGCATGAGACAACAATAGTTTCTATAAAACAAATCCACCACCGTGCTCTAAAAGATATAAGTGAAGCACTAGAGCAAAAACTATATAACTCAAAGATATAAGTGAAGCACATAGAGTATTCTAGCAATTTCCGAATCATGTGTGTTTCTCTCAAAAGGTGTGTACAGCAAGGATGATTATGGCAAACTAACAAATAAAGACTCGAATAATACAAGACGCTCCAAGCAAAACACATATCATGTGATGAATAAAAATATAGCTCCAAGTAAAGTTACCGTTGGAAGTAGACGAAAAGAGCGGATGCCTTCCGGGGCATCCCCAAGCTTTGGCTTTTAGGTGTCCTTATATTATCTTGGGGTGCCATGGGCATCCCCAAGATTAGGATCTTTCCACTCCTTGTTCCATAATGCATCAAATATTTTACCCAAAACTTGAAAACTTCACAACACAAAACTTAACAGAAAATCTCGTGAGCTCCGTTAGCGAAAGAAAACAAAACACCACTTCAAGGTACTGTAATGAACTCATTCTTTATTTATATTGGTGTTAAACCTACTGTATTCCAACTTCTCTATGGTTTATAAACCCTTTTAATAGCCATAGATTCATCAAAATAAGCAAACAACACACGAAAAACAGAATCTGTCAAAAACAGAACAGTCTGTAGCAATCTGTAGCTAACGCAAGTTCTGGAAACCCAAAAAATCTAAAATAAATTTCTGGACGTGAGTAATTTATCTATTAATCATCTTCAAAAATAATTAACTAAATATCACCTTCCAAATAAAAATGGCAGCGATTCTCGTGAGCGCTAAAGTTTCTGTTTTCTACAGCAAGATCAAAAAGACTTTCCCCAAGTCTTCCCAACGGTTCTACTTGGCACAAACACTAATTAAGCACAAAAAACACAACCAAAACAGAGGCTAGATAAATTATTTATTACTAAACAGGAGCAAAAATCAAGGAATAAAAATAAAATTGGGTTGCCTCCCAACAAGCGCTATCGTTTAACACCCCTAGCTAGGCATAAAAGCAAAGATAGATCTAGGTATTGCCATCTTTGGTAGGTAATCCATAAGTGGCTCTCATAATAGATTCATATGGTAATTTAATTTTATTTCTATGTAAGTGTTCCATGCCTTTCCTTAACAGAAATTGGAATCTAATATTCCCTTCCTTCATATAATAATTGCACCAATCATTCTAAGGAAAGGTCTACTAAGAATAATAGGACATGAAGGATTGCAATCTATATCAAGAACAATGAAATCTACGCGCACATAGTTCCTATTTGCAACAATAAGAACATCAATAATTCTTCCCATAGGTTTCTTAATAGTGGAATCCGCAAGGTGCAAGTTTAAAGAACAATCATCAAAATCACGGAGACCTAGCAAATCACACAAAGTTTTTGGAATCGTGGAAACACTAGCACCCAAATCACACAAAGCATATCACTCATGATCTTTAATTTTAAATTTTATTGTAGGTTCCGACTCATCATAAAGTTTTCTAGGGATATGTAACATCCCAAATTTTCAATTTGGAATGTTATACATAGATCATCAATGCATATCATATTATACTGCATTTCGTTTCGCGATCCTCAAAATCCTAAGCAACTCAAGGACCCTCGGAGAGGGTAGGGGATTTCCTTGTTTTCATCTTTTGGTTTTACCAAATATCGAAACGAGGATTTTTGGTTTTAATTATTTTTATCTCCGAAAATATCTCATGTTAAAATATATGAGAGGAGATAATATGACTTCTCCAAAATAAATGAAATATTGGAGGGAAAATATTAAAATCAAATATTTGATTTTATCCGGAGTTTATTGCTATTTTATTTGAATTAGAAGAATTGCACGTTTTTCAAATTTGCATTTTAGGGCCAAGAAAATGTTCATCTTGTTCTAAATATTTTATTTAGACAATGAAATTTTGTTTTGGCATTTTTAGATTTTTATTTTATTTTCTAGGATTTATTTAGTTTCGGTGGAATTATTAAAAAAAATGCGCAGCGCCCGACTGGGTCGAAGCCCAGCCGAGCCAGTCCGCTTCCCCGCCGCCGTCTCCGAGCGGCAGACCGCGCCGCCGCCGCCGCGAACCGGAGTCCGGCCGGGACCCCGTTTCCCCCGCGCCTTGCCCCCTCCTCCAAGTCGTCGCCCCCCGTCTCTTATAAGCCGCCCCCGACCCCCCTAGAGCCCCGAGCCACCCCGCCGCTGCAAGCCGCCAACCCCGCCGCTGCAAGTCGCGCCACCGCCGCAAGTCGTGCCGCCACCGCTCGCTGCCGCGCCGCCCTGCCGCCTCGCTGTCGCGCCGCAGACACCCCGCTGCCGCGCCGCCGCCGCTGCCGCTTGCCCGCGCCACCACCCCGCGCTGCCCCGCCGCTCGTCAGAGCCGCTCGCCGCGCTGGACCTCGCTGGAGGTATAGCGCCGTTCGGTTTTTTTAGAAACCCTAGTTTTTTTGATAGATCGGTTCGCCGTTTTTCGGTTTAGTTACTTTGCGGACGTTCGTCTGTACGTTCATTTTAACAAACGGAGTTCACTCGTTAGCCGCAGACAACAAACGCTCGTTCGTTAGCCAGTTCGTCAGTTTTTGTTTTCTCGGATTTTCCGTGATTATTTTCAATCGCGATTTCTAATCTGATTTTCGTTTTAGTTTATCTTTTTGCTCGTTAGTCGGAATCAGGCGATTCAAGCACCTAGATCTTCGTCTCGAAACCCTCTTTCCGTTTAACCAACTTGAACAAGCTTTTGCTACTATAAAATTTAACCTTAGTCCAGATTAGCAAACGGATCTTGTTTTTTCGCAATTTGAGTTTCGTTGCTCCGTTCGATTTGATTCTTTTCGCAAACCGGAGTTCTTAAGTTTAACTTTCTGGTTAGATATTCTTGTTTGAGATTTACCCGTGTTTCTTTGCTTGTTTGCTTATGTATGCTATTGTTTGTTTGCGATAGAACACCCGGAGTGCGAAGCGTGCTACTACAAATCCCTAGGTTTTGCGGATCATCAGCAGGGCAAGTAACACTTTGATCATACCCCTTTATCACCCAGTTTTTATGCATTAGTTCCAATCCTCAAACATTGCATGGTTAGGATGTGATTAACATGTGGGTTGGGAAGTAGTTGATGAGGTAGAACCTCTTGCCCTGTTATTATCAAACCCTTGGGAGTTACTTCTATGAATTGCTTATACTACTATGCTATGCTCGTAGACGTAGTTTGGGTGAGTGAAATGCATGAAAGATGTGAGATTGTTAATTAATGGTTCAACTTAAGGTGGCAACTTGAATACACATCTGGGTGGATTGTTTATTGGGCACCTGGACAACCCAGTGTTGTCCTAGGATATCCCGGAGTACCCGTGTGATAATCCTATGGTCCGCCACCCAGGCTCAAAGGGAACTGAGATATTTTCATGCTAAAAACTTCCGTGTGCAGCCACAATCTATTATGAGCTCTAGCATGGTTGAGTAAGTTGCGTGAAGCTCCCGAAGAGGTGGATCAGCAGGTAGAGGGATGTAGGTTGGTATGGTCTGCCCGGAGTAAGGGGTTAATGCTTCTAAAAGACTGTGTCTCGGTCATCCATTTCTCAAACACCCTGTAGTGCAAGAAATCCAACAGAGGAGATCGGGTCTTGTGGGGAAAAGTGCGCAAACCTCTGCAGAGTGTATAAACTGATCATGGTTAGCCGTGTCCCCGGTTATGGACATCTTGAGTATCTAGTACTTGGAGTATCCTAAGTATCTCATCACTCTAAAATAATATTGTTGGGTTGTTAATTACATTAATTGGGATTGAATTGGAGGAACCTTCTCAATGATGTTTCAACTACCATGATAATTAAATAAAATCTATTACTTTGTTGTAGGGAAAAATTGGCTTTTCGCAAAACTGTAACCATAGAGCTTTCCACCAGCCAAATATGCATGTAGTGATAGTATTATTCTGTTCCTGCTCTACTATGTTACTTTGCCAGCATATTCCATGTGCTGACCCGTTTTCAGGCTGCAACGTATTATGTTGCAGACTTTTCAGACGAGGAGTAAGGTTCGTTAGGTCGTTGTCGTGCAGCTCAGCTATGCCGTTGGAGTTGATGGACTCACCTTATCTTCCAAGCCTTCCGCTGTTATCATATTAGATGGCCTTAAGCCATATTTATCGTAGTAAGTTCTCTTTTGAGACATTCGATGTAATAAGTGTGTGATTGCTACTCTGTTAGAAATCCTCGAGTACTGTGTGTGTGTCAGCATTACCGATCCAAAGATGACACTGAAGCACAAAGACTTGACCGTTTGAGGTCGGGTCGCTACAAGATGGTATCAGAGCACACGCTGAGTGTAGGACACGACCACTAAGCTAAAGCCCTAGATCACTATTTTCTTCTCATTTTTGACTCCTCTCCATTTTCTACTATTTAGGGTGGCGGATGCAAGGAATAAGTTTGCACAACCGGATGAAGAAGCACCTTTTGGAAGACACTTGAAGGAAGTCACTAGGTACCTGAACATTGGAATACCAAGCTTCACCGGGACTTACAATGCCACTCTACTAGAAGAGGAGCGATGGATGATTCAAATTCAAGTTCCAGGAAGGACATTCACGCCAGTCACTAAGCCCATAGAGTTTTCCTTCGATGCACCAACCTGGAGTCTAGGAAAGAGTATGGCAGCTCACATCACCATAGGACGCATTGGAGAAGTTTATCAGAAGGAGCTTAAGGATACTATCTATCAGATTTGTGGGCGCCGAGATGAGCAATGGGAGATGATCAGCACCAGGAAGGATAGATCAATTGCAGCTTTCATCCAGGAGTTAAACCAACATATTCGTCGCCAGGAGAACCAGATGTGCGCAGGAATGATAGATCTGAAGAAGGCAGTGACTAGAATCATGGAACTAGAGGAAGAACTCAAGGCTACACGTAAATATTATGAGGAGGAAATCGTTGTACTAGTGGAGAAGAATGATGATCTGGAAAGGAAGCTAGGAGTATTCCTGGGAGACCCCGCACTAGGAGGAGAAGACGAAGAACCCAATGAGATTCGCCCGAAGGACTACATCATCATTGACAACACCGACTCGGACCCCGACAATAGCGATGATGACTACAAAGACAAAGCTGGAGCAGACATCATGGAGTCTTGAACTGAAGAATATTTTTAGTAGACCACCACATCAGTAGTAGTATTCCACCATGAAAATAGTATAGCCCAAGCACTTTCGTAACGATAGTTAGATTGATTGTATGCCCTTGTTGATTGATTGAGTGAAATGTTTGTGTTTGTCTCATGTGCATATGGGTAGTGCTTTCTCATTAGACCTCATTCTATTCTAATCTCTCCCATCTAAACCCATCAGATGCCTCCGAGACGTGACCCCGGATTTACCTTTCCACCGGAGCTCACTCAGTTGATCCAGCAGCAGAATACCCTGATGCAGTTGTTAGTTCAGAACCAAGGCAACAACAATAACAACAACAAAAATCCACTGCCACCACCACCAGTTGACAACTTAGCCCGCTTTCTGAGGTTGCAACCACCGGTGTTTTCCAGTAGCACCGAGCCGATAGTGGCAGATGATTGGCTCTGCGGGATTGGAAGGGAGTTAACCACTGCAGGATGTACCGATGCTGAGAAGGTGCGTTTTGCCGCACATCAGTTGGATGGACCAACAGCCTCATGGTGGGAGAATTACACCGTCACCTACCCTATAGCTACGGTGACATGGGATCAGTTTCAACAAGCTTTCCGTACAGCCCATGTCTCAACTAGAGCTATGAGTATGAAGAAGCATGAGTTTCGCAACTTACGCCAAGGGAACCATACTATGGCTCAGTGCGCGGATGAGTTTAGCAAGTTATCCCGTTATGGCCCTGATGATGTGGCCACAGATGCCGCCAAGCAGGAGAAGTTTATGGAAGGGCTGAATGATGAGATGAGCATGCAGTTGATGGTGGAAACATTCAACAACTACCAGGAGTTTGTAGATAAAGCTCTCATGATTGAAGGGAAGCAGCAGCAGATTGAGAACCGTAAGAGGAAGTATGGACAAGGAAGGTATAATTCAGGAGCTCAGCAGAAGCCTCGCCTAACCTCGAACTCGGGAGGACTTGTTCATAACCATGGAGGCCACACCCATAATGGAGGAAGTAACCATAATCATACTGGCCCAAGGAATGGGAATGGGAATGGAGCAAGCAACAATCAGAACCGCTCCAATCCAGCCACACCCGCGAAGAGAGACCTAAGCCACGTTACTTGTTTCAAGTGCGGGAAGACTGGACACTATGCGAGTGCCCTGAAGCAAAGAATGGAAACGGCAATGGGAGCGCTGGAAAGAAGCCCAATCCATTCAACAAAGGACAAGTGAACCACATCAACATGGAGGAGGTTGAAGAGCAGCCAGACGCGGTGATTGGTAAGTTTTTGGATAAGTCTTTTACAGCCCTTGTTCTTTTTGATATTGGTGCATCACATTCATACATATCAAGGGAATTCGTGGATAAGTTTAAACTACCAACCCAAATCCTTAGGACCCATCTGTTAGTAAGTTCACCTGGAGCAGAGTATATGGCTAGTCGATGGTGCGACCAGATACCCTTAACCATTGGCAGCCATGTTTTTCCATCCGACCTAATAATCTTGGAGTCACAAGGATTGGATGTGATATTAGGAATGGACTGGATGTCAAAGTATGGAGGAAGCATTGATTGTGTTAGTAAGTTAATTTGTCTCACCACCCCGAAGGGAAAAAGGATCAAGTATGTATCTAGGCATGCGCCAAGGAGTAGCCAATTAAATACCCTCACGGGAGTTGTTCAGGAGGAAGTGCCTGTAGTCAAGGATTACCCGGATGTTTTTCCAGAGGAGTTGCCAGGCATGCCACCGGATCGACACATCGAGTTTTTGATAGAGTTATTGCCAGGCACCGGGCCTATATCGAAGAGACCATACCGGATGCCCGCAAATGATCTGGAGGAGATTAAGAAACAGATCAAGGAGTTATTGGAGAAAGGTTACATTCGACGAAGCTCATCACCGTGGGGAGCCCCAGTGCTTTTGGTCGAGAAGAAGGATAAGTCTTTAAGAATGGTTGTTGATTATCGTGCATTAAATGAGGTGATGATCAAGAACAAATACCCACTACCGATGATCAATGATTTGTTTGACCAGATGCAAGGAGCCAAGGTGTTTTCAAAGATCGATCAGCAATCTGGATATCACCAACTGAAGATACGAGAGAAGGACATACCAAAGACAACATTCACCACACGGTACGGGTTATATGAATATACAATCATGTCGTTTGGACTGACTAACGCCCCTGCCTACTTCATGAGCATGATGAACAAAGTGTTCATAGAATATTTGGATAAGTTCGTTGTGGTGTTCATTGATGATATAATGGTATACTCGAAGAACGAGGAGGAGCACGAAGAGCATTTGCGTTTAGTTCTCGAGAAACTCAGGGAACATCAGTTGTATGCCAAGTTCAGCAAATGTGAGTTTTGGCTGAAGGAAGTTGGATTCCTTGGACATGTTATATCAGGAGAAGGTGTAGCAGTAAATCCTACCAAGGTTCAGTCAGTCACTGAATGGTTGGCACCCACTTCAGTTAGCGAGATCCACAGTTTTCTTGGACTCACAGGATACTATCGGAGATTCATTGAGAATTTTTTTGAAATTGCGAAGACAATGACGGAGTTATTGAAGAAGGATACCAAATTTAGATGGACAAAAGAATGTGAAGCAAGTTTTCAGGAGTTAAATAAACATTTGACTATAGCCCCAGTGTTGATTCTGCCGGATATACGTAAGGAGTTTCAAGTGTATTGCGATGCCTCTCGCCTAGGATTTGGAAGTGTGCTTATGCAGGACGGAAGAGTTGTTTCGTATGCCTCGCGACAGCTGAAACCGCACGAGTTGAATTATACCACACATGATTTGGAGTTGGCTGCCGTAGTGCATGCGTTGAAGACCTGGAGGCACTACCTTATTGGAAATCGTTGTGATGTGTACATGGATCATAAGATTTGAAGTACATTTTCACACAGAAAGAGCTTATAAAGGATTATGACATGAACCTTCACTATCATCCAGGCAAGGCCAATGTCGTAGCAGACGCCTTGAGCCGGAAGAATTATGCTAATACCCTAGTGAGCACGGGATTGCCGAAGGAGTTAGCAGATGATCTCAGGGAACTTCTATTGGAGATTGTTCCTAGAGGTTTTGTGGCAACAATGGAGGTACAGTCTACATTGTTAGGAAAGATTCGAGAAGCTTAGAAGGATGACAAAGAGGTTGCCGAGATAAAAGAGAGAATGAGCAAAGGAAAGGCCAAAGGTTTTCGTGAGGATGAGCACGACACCTTATGGTTCGAGGACCGCGTTTATGTGCCCAATAACACAGAGATCAGGAAGTTAATACTTCAGGAGGCTCATGACTCACCATACTCAATACACCCCGGAAACACCAAGATTGTCGGTGTTCTGGGAATGGGGGTCACCAGACTTGCCTGCCTGCGGCCTGCGGCGTGGCTCAAGTGGGGGCCCAGCGCGGCCCATCTTCATCAGCTCAAGCTCAAGACCCTCGTGAGGGGCCAAGCCTCGCGAGGCGGACGACAGGAAGCTTCCTCAGAGGCAGCCTCGTCAGGCAGGCTCACGAGGAGGCGGAGAGATCAAGGCAGGGGTACCTCATGAGGAGCCCGTGACGCAAGCCATGACATTCGAGACCAGGCGGGCGCCGGCCTGCGCAGTGTCCTTGTTTCCCCTTTGGTGCAAAGGGGGCAAGCACAGGCCAAGGCATCGGGAAAAGGTTACCATTCCGGTGCAACGAGACCAAGACCAGCAGAGCGGCAGGAAGGAGGTCACCGTGGAGCCCAAGACGGCGTCATAACCAGTGCTTTTGGCAGTCGAAGACCACCTTTGGTCAGGATAACTTGTACTAGATGTTCCCCTTCAAAATGGCCAATTGTTGGCGCCCTTCTCGCTCATTATTTGGGAAGAGGCCCAGGCCCCTATAAATAGAGCTAGCCACCACAGAGGGAAGGGGACACCCAGAAAGACACCCCGGAGGGACATCTAGAGAGAGAGAGGCGACTGAACTCACCCTAGCAGTTCATTGCACCATCTCAAGAACACCTCTCGCGAGGCTGTTCTTCCCTTGTACTGTTCATCATCAGCCCCTGAGGAAATCCACCACACCACACACTGGAGTAGGGTATTACACCACAACGGTGGCCCGAACCAGTATAAACCTCGTGTCCCTTGTGTTGTTCGTTGTTTCCAGCTTAGATCACGCGAGGAGATTGGACGTAGATCGGTAGGGGAGAGATCTCCACCCGCACCCCAATGTTCGAACCTCAAGGGTCTGCCAGAACCCGAAATCCGACATTTGGCGCGCCAGGTAGGGGTGCGCCAGAATCTTTCTTCCGCTGTTCGTGTGTGATCTTCCGTCATGTCCATGGCTGATGCTCGTCGGGCTTGCGCCGGGCTGCTCTCGCCACCCGCGTCGCCCAGACGGCGCCCGTCGGCGGACGCCCTCGTCGTTCCCCGTCGCCTGCCGTCAACGCCGCCACTGGCCCGGCGGGGAACGAGCAGCAAGCCTCGTCCCATCATCCTTCGGTACGGCGGGAGGGCCGCACCGCCACACCGTTGCTGACTCCAACCGCTTCGTCGTCCCACGCCCGTCGCGCCCCCACGGATGCGCACGCCGTGCTGCTCCTGGCAAGAGAACTCTTGCACTACCGCCCCGTCAACGACCTCTACGAAGACTGGCTCGCCCGCATCACCGAGCTCGTCAGCGCCGCAAGGGGCTCCCCCTTGCCGTCCTCTCGCTGCCTCGCCCTCCATTCCGCGCAGGAGGCGAGGATCAGGAGGTGCCTCCACCACCTCCTCCCTAAGAAGGTGTCCTGGCTCCAAGGCGTGCAGCCCCAGGGCGAGACCCTCCGTGTCCGGCGCCTGCGCAGCAAGAAAGGAGCTGCCAAGAGATCCCTTGTCCCCAAGAAGGTGCTCACGCGCTCCCAGCGCCGGCGCGTCAAGATCGCGTCCCTGCACCTCCACACCAAGACCCCGCGCTGCTCCAAGCGGCGGCGCGCGGTAATCCCCAGGAACAAACCCAGTACCAGCAAAAGGCACCGGTGGCCACAGCAGGCTGTCATGCTCTCACCCCCGAGCTACGCGGTGTCGCATGGCTAGGCAAGTTCAAGCCTGACCTGCCCCCTCGCTATGATGGCACGGTGAACCCCGCGGAGTCCCTACAGCTCTACGAGCTCTGCATCGAAGCCGCCAACGGAGATAAAAGGGTCATGGCGAACTGGTTTCCCATGGCGCTCAAGGACGGGGCCCGCACCTGGCTCATCGACTTCGACATCGCCCACATCCGTCTGCCATACAACGCCATCCTCGGGTACCCAGCCCTAGCCAAGTTCATGGCAGTGACTCACCATGGATACAATGTCCTCAAGATGCTAGGAAGCAGTGGAGTCATCACCGTACCCTGTGAAGAAAGGGACACAGTGTGTTCACTTGAGCGCGTGTTCCAAGCCGCAGCAATCAAAGACCCGGACCACAGAAACGGAAGACTTCCCGAGGCGACCCTTAAGAAGAAGAAGGTTTCGCCTGGCCCAAGCCATCAGGAGGCAGGCGCCTCCAGAGGTGTTGGGTCAGGATGTGCGCCCAATCAGGGAGCGCCACCCTCTCTCGCATAGGAAGGCGCGCCCGGCGCCCTCCTCAGGCAGGGCTCGGGGGCTCTTTCTTGGAGAGCCACCGACCTTGCCGGGGTCGCGAGGGAGGCGCTCGGGCACCACTTGGAGGGGTGCTTCCAGGCACGTTTCCCTCCGGAAGGTACAAGGCAAGGAAGACCAAACCCACAGGAGTTCATCGCAAGGAGCACCCAGGAGCTGCAGGAGTCAAGAGTCATGCGCGGCAGCCGCCGCTTACCCACCATGGCCCCACATCCAGGCAAGGATGGTGGGCTGCGCGTCTGCATCGACGTGCCAGGGCTCAACCGAGCCGCGTCTCTGGAGCGCCTCTGGCCTTCGCGCGCGGGGCGTTGCGAGGGTCCACCTCACAGCTACGTTCGCATGCCTTTCGGCCTGCCGGACGCGGTTGCCGCTCATCAGCGCCTGCTAAGGAGCATTCTGGAGGCTCAGGAGGTCAGGCATTGTGCGGTCTTGCTGGAGATGGAGATGGCCCTCGGAGACCCACCTGCGCCTCAGGAGCCTCCTGAGGCCCCTGGGCCTGGGGGCTCGTGAGGGTCGACGTCTTCATCGCGCATCGCCCACTTCTTCAACATCACTCCATCTTCAACTGCACCAGGTGACATCTTTCTAAGTTCCGTTTTTAGCTGGGAGCGCCCACAGGGCCGCATCATTCCCAGGTCGCGTGGGTCCGTCCCTGCGGCATGTATCCATTTTGCTTATGCTCTTTACTTACCTCATTGGGGGCGCCCCTCGGGTTGCATCATCCCCGAGCTGCTCGGGCCTGGCCCAGCGGCGTTTGCTTTTCCTGCCTCTACTTAAAATGAATTTCCTCCTGCGTGCTTAACGTATCCGACCTAATCGCCTGCTCGATTGACGCCCACCTATGGAGCCGCTCGCTCTGGCACGGCATCTGCGCATGGGTCTGTCCCTGCAACACCGATAAATCTGAGTGGTCGAGCTCTGGCCGCGGCAGCCCCGCAAGGCGCCACCTCACCAGGCCCTCAGTGCCCCAATCACTTCCCCGGAGCGACAAAGGTTGGCCGGCAACCGTAACAATGGGTCTTGTTTCTCTTCATGATTGGTGTGCAAGACCTACTCCAGGAGCAACGCTAGGGACGTCGCGAGCTGTCTCTCCCTCTCTCCGGCACGGACCGCTTGCACGTTAAAAGGGGGGCGCCTGAGCATCGCAACTCATGGGCTCCTACTGGCTCTCCAGCCCTCACCCCCTGGCCTTGACCCACGGCATCACGACCTGTCATACCAGCGGCGGCTGAGCTCGCTCGAGGGCCAGGACCTAAGGATGTAGAGCATTAAGAAAAGTGCGGTGGGAAGAAGCTCGCGAGGACCTAACCCAGCAGCGCCTCAGCTGCCACCGCTAGGGCCAGACGCTTCATCGAGGAACTACACCAAACTCAAGAGATAAGTCATGCCCTTACAAGAGTTGGACCAATGTAGCACAAAAACCCTCGCCCAGTGCGGCTCTGTCACGGCGACGTTAACTTCCTTTCTCGCCCAGCGAGGGCTGCTTGAGCGCTAAAGGGGACCTCCCGAGCATCGCGACTCGGGGGCTCTTACCGGACCTCGGGCCGCTCACCTCCTAGCCTTGACCATGGCATCGCTACCTGGCATACCAGCGACGACTGAAGCATGCCTGGTGACTGGGACCTGTCAGCGTAGAGCGCCAAGTCCTCGTGAGGATAGAAAGGAGGAGCCGAGCTGAGACAGGACAAGCACCTCGCATTGATTCATATTAAGGATATAATATTCATAAAAGACAAGGCAGACGCCTTACATACCCCCGCAGGGTGTTGCTTCGATTCCTCGCAGGGAACAAGAGTACTAATCCTAAGGAACGCTAATCGCCCGCACTGCCACAAGGGACGCCATCATCAACAGTGGGCTGCCCAACATCGACGCCAACGCCATCCAGATCAGTTGCGTCGGCGACTGGACGCAGCTGCCCCGCTCCGAGCACCGCGCGAGCTCGGGGGCTCGTAGCTGTCGTCGCTCGTCTCCGGAGTCGCGAGGAGCTCGGGGGAGCCACTGAATTCCCCAGCTCCTCCGCTGCTGCCTGAGGAGCTGCTGGAGGGCCGATGGGCAGGCCAGGTCCTCGCCAGTTCGTCGCCCCTGCCGCTCTCCCTGGGGCAACACTCCAGCCGGCGTCTTTCAGCATCGAAGACCTTGAAGAACACCAGGGAGGCGCCATCGTATTCAATATGAATTGCGAGGGCGCCTACCGTCCGGCAGACCCGGGCGATTTCACCCCAGCCCCGGGTCATGAAGACCTTACTCGGAGCGACGACCGCGACCTCCGCTCCGATCGCAAGGGTACCGCAGTCAGCATGTTGCAGCCAGAGCTCCAGAGCCCTGCTCGACGGCATCTCGAAGGCGAAGGAAGGAGGAAGGCGAATCCAAAAGCTTGGAGGCATGGCAGCGTGGAGCACGAGCTCGCGAGAGGAGCGCTCGGCGTGGACTCCAGGAGGAACGACGCGCACCACCGTGACTCGCCGGCGCCGACGGCGGCACCGTCGATGTTGCTCGACGCCTTCTCCCCCAGGACCTACAACACAGGTGTGCAAGGGTAGGGGAAACCCAGGCGGCGGCCGCTCGTACCAGGGCCTCAGTGCCTCCTGCTGAGCACCCTCATCTCGGTGGTAGAGGACCGGTCACTTCTTTGGCAGAAGTGGGTCAGGACCCTCTCGGGGGGCCTTTCCCTTCTCTTCTGCAGAGAACCGGCGGATTGGTGCCATTGGCGTAAGGAGAAGCAAGAGCGGGGAAGGAGAAGGAAAGGAGCAGCAGGAAGGGATGGACTGAAGGGGGTCGCCCAGCCCCGTACTTATATCCGGAGGAGGCCAACCGCCGAGCACCACGATCGCAGGTAATCATGACCGGTTTCTCTGCATGCAGGGACTTGTCAAGTCATGCGGTCGCCGAGGCATCATGGGGAAGCGCATACGCCCACGTCCAATCAGTCGCCATGCGGCGCCCAAGGCTGCGGGCTGTTGGGGCCCGCGGCGCTCGTGCTTGCCTCTTTGCTTCCCTGCTAGGCCAAGCCCGGGCGTGCCTTGGGCCCGGGGGCTACTGTCGGCGTTCTGGGAACGGGGGTCCCCAAACTTGCCTGCCTACGGCCTGCGGCGTGGCTCAAGTGGGGGCCCAGCGCGGCCCATCTTCATCAGCTCAAGCTCAAGACCCTTGCGAGGGGCCAAGCCTCACGGGGCGGACGACAGGAAACTTCCTCAGAGGCAGCCTCGTCAGGCAGGCTCGCGAGGAGGTGGAGAGATCAAGGCAGGGGTACCTCGCGAGGAGCCTGTGGCACAAGCCATGACGTTCGAGACCAGGCGGGCGCCAGGCGGGCGCCGGCCTGCGCAGTGTCCTTGTTTCCCCTTTGGTGCAAAGGGGGCAAGCACAGGCCAAGGCATCGGGCAAAGGTTACCATTCCGGTGCAACGAGACCAAGACCAGCAGAGGGCAGGACAGAGGTCACCGTGGAGCCCAAGATGGTGTCATCACCAGTGCTTTTGGCAGTCGAAGACCACCTTTGTTCAGGATAACTTGTACTAGATGTTCCCCTTCAAAATGGCCAATTGTTGGCGCCCTTCCCGCTCATTATTTGGGAAGAGGCCCAGGGCCCCTATAAATAGAGCTAGCCACCACAGAGGGAAGGGGACACCCGGAAAGACACCCCGGAGGGACATCTAGAGAGAGAGAGAGGTGACTGAACTCACCCTAGCAGTTCATCGCACCAGCTCAAGAACACCTCTTGCGAGGCTGTTCTTCCCTTGTACTGTTCATCATCAGCCCCTGAGGCAATCCACCACACCACACACTGGAGTAGGGTATTACACCACAACGGTGGCCCGAACCAGTATAAACCTCGTGTCCATTGTGTTGTTCGTTGTTTCCAGCTTAGATCACGCGAGGAGATTGGACGTAGATTGGTACGGGAGAGATCTCCGCGCGCACCCCAGTGTTCGAACCTCAAGGGTCTGCCAGAACCCGAAATCCAACAAAGATGTATTTGGATTTGAAGGAGCGTTTCTGGCGGACTGGTATGAAGAAGGATATTGCCGAGTATGTAGCCATATGTGATGTATGTCAGAGAGTGAAGGTTGAGCATCAAAAGCTAGCAGGATTGTTACAGCCTATGCCGATACCCGAATGGAAGTGGGATAAACTTGGCATGGATTTTATCACCGGATTACCCAAGACCAAATCAGGATATGATTCTATATGGGTAGTATTGGATCGCTTGACCAAAGTAGCTCACTTTATCCCAGTGAAAACCACCTATACAAGTGCAAAGTTGGCCAAGATATATATGACCTGTATCGTATGTCTGCATGGAGTTCCGAGGACCATCGTATCAGATAGAGGGACACAGTTTACTTCAAAGTTTTGGCATCAGCTGCACCAAACTTTGGGGACAAGGTTGGAGTTCAGTACAGCATTCCACCCGCAGGTGGATGGACAGACCGAGAGAGTCAACCAGATTCTGGAGGATATGTTGAGAGCCTGTGCGCTAGATTATGGATCCAGTTGGGATGATAGTTTGCCCTACGCGGAGTTCTCATACAACAATAGCTACCAAACCAGTCTGAAAATGGCACCGTTTGAAGCCCTGTACGGACGAAGGTGCAGAACACCGTTGATGTGGGATGAAGTCGGAGACCGACAGTTGTTTGGACCAGATTTGATCAAAGAGTCTGAAGAGAAAGTCAAGTTGATCAGAGATTGATGACCCACAAGTATAGGGGATCTATCGTAGTCCTTTCGATAAGTAAGAGTGTCGAACCCAACGAGGAGCAGAAGGAAATGATAAACGGTTTTCAGCAAGGTATTCTCTGCAAGTACTGAAATAAGTGGTAACAGATAGTTTTGTGATAAGATCATTTGTAACGAGCAACAAGTAACAAAAGTAAATAAAGTGCAGAAAGGTGGCCCAAAGGACAAGCCTGGAAAAATTCTTATATAAGGAAAAGCGCTCCCGAGGACACATGGGAATATCGTCAAGCTAGTTTTCATCACGTTCATATGATTCGCGTTCGGTACTTTGATAATTTGACATGTGGGTGGACCGGTGCTTGGGTGTTGTTCTTACTTGAACAAGCATCCCACTTATGATTAACCTCTATTGCAAGCATCCGCAACTACAACAAAAGTATTAAGGTAAACCTAACCATAGCATGAAACATATGGATCCAAATCAGCCCCTTACGAAGCAACGCATAAACTAGGGTTTAAGCTTCTGTCACTCTAGCAACCCATCATCCACTTATTACTTCCCAACGCCTTCCTCTGGGCCCAAATAATGGTGAAGTGTTATGTAGTCGGTGTTCACATAACACCACTAGAGGCTAGACAACATGCATCTCATCAAAATATCAAACGAATACCAAATTCACATGACTCCTAATAGCAAGACTTCTCCCTTGTCCTCAGGAACAAACGTAACTACTCACAAATCATAAACATGTTCATAATCAGAGGGGTATTAATATGCATATAGGATCTGAACATATGATCTTCCCAATTAAACCAACTAGCATCAACTACAAGGAGTAATTAACACTACTAGCAACCTACTAGCACCAATCCCGGACTTGGAGACAAGAATTGGATACAAGAGATGAACTAGGGTTTTCAGATGAGATGGTGCTAATGAAGATGTTGATGGAGATTGCCCTCTCCCGATGAGAGGAGTGTTGGTGATGACGATGGCGATGATTTCCCCCTCCGGGAGGGAAGTTTCCCCGGCAGAACAGCTCCGTCGGAGCTCTAGATTGGATCTGCCAAGGTTCCGCCTCGTGGCAGCGGAGTTTCATCCTGAAAGGTTGCTTCTTATTTTTTCTCGACGAAAGACTTCATATAGGAGAAGATGGTCATCGGAGAGCCACCAGGGGGCCCACGAGGTAGGGGGCGCGCCTGATACGTCTCCAACGTATCTATAATTTTTGATTGCTCCATGAGTATGATGGAAAGGATGATCGAGTCTTTAGATCTTGCAATCGAGTCTTTTAGTTTCTTGTTTTATCACTAGTTTATTTTATAAAAGAAAACTATAAAAAATGGAATTAATTTTGTCTCATACGCTTCACCTTTTTAATATCTTTCGTGAGTATGATGGAAAGGATAATTGTGCTCGAGTGCTAGAAGAAGAAATCTATAAAAAAATTGGCACTAAATATTTGAATGATGAGCATGATTGCAATGTTGTTAGTATGAATTCCTTGAATATCCATGATGCTAATGATATGCAAAGCCACAAGCTTGGGGAAGCTATGTTTGATGAAGATGATATTTTTTGTCCCCCAAGTTTTGATGAGAAAATTTATTATGATGAAAGCATGCCTCCTATCTATGATGATTATTGTGATGACACGTATGCTTTAAAGAATAATTATAAACATTAAACTTGTCATCTTGATC
The DNA here is from genome assembly GCF_003073215.2 of Triticum urartu. Taxonomy (NCBI): domain Eukaryota; kingdom Viridiplantae; phylum Streptophyta; class Magnoliopsida; order Poales; family Poaceae; genus Triticum; species Triticum urartu. Next base: position 278,967,696 of record NC_053026.1, read on the forward strand.
TTAATTTTCAATCACGTGATAGTTATTTTGTTGAGTTTGCTCCCACTATTATTCATGAGAAGAATTTTGCTTGTGTGGAGAGTAGTAAATTTTCTATGCTTGTAGATCATGAAAAGAATGCTTTAGGTGCTGATTATATTGTTGAATTCATTCATGATGCTACTGAAAATTATTATGAGGGAGGAACATATGCTTGTAGGAATTGCAATAATATCAAGTTTCCTCTCTATGTGCTTAAAGTTTCGAAGCTATGCTTGTTTTACCTTCCTATGCTAGTTGATTATTGTTCCCATAAGTTGTTTGCTCACAAAATCCCTATTCATAGGAAGTATGTTATACTTAAATGTGCTAGTCATATTCTTCATGATGCTCTCTTTATATTTCAATTCTTATCTTTTATGTGAGCATCATTGAAATCATCATGCCTAGCTAGGGCGTTAAACGATAGCGCTTGTTGGGAGGCAACCCAATTTTACTTTAGTTCCTTGATTTTTGTTCCTGTTTAGTAATAATTAATTCATCTAGCCTATGTTTAGATGTGGTTTTATGCTTGTGCCAAGTAGAACCTTTGGGAAGACTTTCGGAAAGTCTTGTTGATCATGCTGTAAAAAAACAGAAAAATTAGCGCTCACGAGAATTGCTGCCATTTTTATTTGGAGAGTGCTATTTAGTTAATTCTTTTTGAATATGATTAATATATAAATTCCTCAGGTCAAGAAATTTATTTGATAGTTTTATGAGTTCCATAAGTATATGTTTGATCCAGATTACTACAGACTGTTCTGTTTTTGACAGATTCTGTTTTCGTTGTGTTGTTTGCTTATTTTGATGAATCTATGGCTAGTAAAATATTTTATAAACCATAGATAAGTTGGAATACAGTAGTTTTAACACAAATATAAATAAATAATGAGTTCATTACAGTACCTTGAAGTGGTGATTTATTTTCTTATACTAACGGAGCTTACGAGTTTTCTGTTAAGTTTTGTTTTGTGAAGTTTTCAAGTTTTGGGTAAGGATTCCATGGACTATGGAATAAGGAGTGGAAATAGCCTAATATTGGGTATTACCAAGGCACCCCAAGATAATATTCAAGGATTGCCAAGAGCCTAAGCTTGGCGATACCCCGGAAGGCATCCCCTCTTTCGTCTTCGTTCATCGGTAACTTTACTTGGAGCTATATTTTTATTCGCCACATGATATGTGTTTTGATTGGAGCGTCAATTTATTTTGTTAGTATTTGCTTGCTTTTATTTAGAACAATGTTTTGCATCTTTTATTTCAATAAAAGTGGCAGTGATAGTCCTTACTATGCCTATGTTACAAATCCACAAGTTGCTGTTTGAAAACAGAAAGTTTACCTCTGTTGCAATAATTACCTAGAAAATTCAGAATGTGATAAAATGTTGAAATATTTTGCATATTAAGCTCTGGTAAATTTACTACAGTGGGAATTTTATTTCATAATTTTTGGAGCTAGGTAAGTATGGATGTTGCTGCATTCTTTACAGACTATCCTGTTTAGGCAGATTGCTGTTATGTTTGCATTGTTTGCATATGTTTGCTTATTTAATGATTGTATTTTAGGATAGGATTATTAAATATGCAGAGGCATTTAGTATGCAATGTTGAATAATAATTTTAGTGATTTGCTACAGTAGATTATGATAAGGTTTTTGCAATGGTTTATACTAACTTATCTCACGAGTCCTTGTTGAGTTTTGTGTGGATGAAGCTTTTGAGATTTAAGGAGACCGTGATATGAGAGGAATTAAGGAGACACAAAATCTCAAGCTTGGGGATGCCCAAGGCATCCCAAGATAATATTTCAAGAAGTCTCAAGCGTCTAAGCTTGGGGATGCCCCGGTTGGCATCTCACCTCTCTTCTTCAACAACTATCGTTAGTATCGGTTGATCCTAAGTTTTTGCTTCTTCACATGATGTTTGCTATTCTTAGATGACATTTTATTTTGCTTTGATTGCTGTTTGAATAAAATACCAAGATCTGAAATTATTAAATGTTAGAGAGTCTTCACATAGTTGCATAATTATTCAACTACTCATTGATCTTCACTTATATCTTTAGGAGTAGTTTGTCGATGCTCTAGTGCTTCACTTATATCTTTTAGAGCATGGTGGTAGTTTTATTTTGAAGAAATAGATGAACTCTCATGCTTCACTTAGATTATTTTGAGAGTATTAAATAGCATGGTAATTTGCTTAAAATCCTAATATGCTAGGTATACAAGATTAGTAAAAACTTTCTTATGAGTGTGCTGAATACTAAGAGAAGTTTGATGCTTGATGATTGTTTTGAGATATGGAGGTAATAATATCAAAGTCGTGCTAGTTGAGTAGTTGTGAAATTGAGAAATGCTTGTGTTGAAGTTTGCAAGTCCTGTAGCATGCACGTATGGTAAACGTTATGTAACAAATTTGAAACATGAGGTGTTATTTGATTGTCCTCCTTATGAGTGGCGGTCGGGGACGAGCGATGGTCTTTTCCTACCAATCTATCCCCCTAGGAGCATGCGCGTAGTGCCGAGGTTTTTGATGACTTGTATATTTTTGCAATAAGTATGTGAGTTCTTTATGACTAATGTTGAGTCCATGGATTATACGCACTCTCACCCTTCCATCCTTGCTAGCCTCTTCGGTACCGTGCATTGCCCTTTCTCACATTGAGAGTTGGTGCAAACTTCGCCGGTGCATCCAAACCCCGTGATATGATACACTCTTTCACACATAAACCTCCTTATATCTTCCTCAAAACAACCACCATACCTACCTATTATGGCATTTCCATAGCCATTCCGAGATATATTGCCATGCAACTTTCCACCGTTCCGTTTATTATGACACGCATCATCATTGTCATATTGCTTTGCATGATCATGTAGTTGATATTGTATTTGTGGCAAAGCCACCGTTCATAATTCTTTCATACATGTCACTCTTGGTTCATTGCATATCCCGGTACACCGCAGGAGGCATTCATATAGAGTCATCTTTGTTCTAGTATCGAGTTGTAATCATTGAGTTGTAAATAAATAGAAGTGTGATGATCATCATTATTAGAGAATTGTCCCAAGTGAGGAATAAAAAAGAAAGGCCATAAAAAAGAGAAGGCCCAAAAAAGGCCATAAAAAAGAAAAGGCCCAAAAATGAGAGAAAAAGAGAGAAGGGACAATGTTACTATCCTTTTACCACACTTGTGCTTCAAAGTCGCACCATGATCTTTATAGTAGAGAGTCTCTCATGTTATCACTTTCATATACTAGTGGGATTTTTTTCATTATAGAACTTGGCTTGTATATTCAAACAATGGGCCTCCTCAAGTGCCCTAGGTCTTCGTGAGCAAGCAAGTTGGATGCACACCCACTTAGTTTCTTTTGTTGAGCTTTCATACATTTATAGTTCTAGTGCATCCATTGCATGGCAATCCCTACTCCTTGCATTAACATCAATCGGTGGGCATCTCCATAGCCCATTGATTAGCCTCGTTGATGTGAGACTTTCTCCTTTTTTGTCCTCTCCACATAACCCCCTTCATTATATTCTATACCACCCATAGTGTTATGTCCATGGCTCGCGCTCATATGTTGCATGAAATTTTATAGGTTTGAGATTACTAAAGTATGAAACAATTGCTTGGCTTGTCATCGGGGTTGTGCATGATGAGATCATTCTTGTGTGACGAAAATGAAACATGACTAAACTATATGATTTTGTAGGGATGAACTTTCTTTGGCCATGTTATTTTGAGAAGACGTAATTTCTTAGTTAGTATGCTTGAAGTATTATCATTTTTATGTCAATATGAACTTTTGTCTTGAATCTTTCGGATCTGAATATTCATGCCACAATTAAGAATAATTACATTGAAATTATGCCAAGTAGCACTCCACATCAAAAATTCTGTTTTTATCATTTACCTACTCGAGGACGAGCAGGAATTAAGCTTGGGGAGCTGATACGTCTCCAACGTATCTATAATTTTTGATTGCTCCATGCTATATTATCTACTGTTTTGAATGTTTATGGGCTTTATTATACACTTTTATATCATTTTTGGGACTAACCTATTAACCCAGAGCCCAGTGCCAGTTTCTGTTTTTTACCCTGTTTTAGGGTTTCGAAGAAAAGGAAAATCAAACGGAGTCCAATTGACCTGAAACTTCACGGAACTCATTTTTGGAAGGAAAGAAGCCAAGAAGACTTGGAGTGAACATCGGGGATCTGCGAGGAGGTCACGAGGCAGGGGGCGCGCCCTCCACCCTCGTGAGCCCCTCGTGGCCCCCCTGACGTACTTCTTCCGCCTATATATCTCCATATACCCTAAAAACATCCGTGAGCATAATAGATCAGGAGTTCCACCGCCAGAAGCCTCCGTAGCCACCAAAAACCAATCCAGACCCGTTCCGGCACCCTGCCGGAGGGGGAAATCCTTCCCTGGTGGCCATCTTCATCATCCCGGTGCTCTCCATGACGAGGAGGGAGTAGTTCTCCCTCGGGGCTGAGGGTATGTACTAGTAGCTATGTGTTTGATCTCTCTCTCTCTCTCGCGTGTTCTTGAGATGATACGATCTTGATGTATCGCGACCTTTGCTATTATATTTGGATCCTATGATGTTTCTTCCCCCTCTACTCTCTTGTAATGGATTGAGTTTCCCCTTTCAAGTTATATTATCGGATTGAGTCTTTAAAGATTTGATAACACTTGATGTATGTCTTGCCGTGGATATCTGTGGTGACAATGGGATATCACATGATTCACTTGATGTATGTTTTGGTGATCAACTTGCGGGTTCCGCCCATGAACCTATGCATAGGGGTTGGCACATTTTTTCGTCGTGATTCTCCGGTAGAAACTTTGGGGCACTCTTTGAGGTCCTTTGTGTTGGTTGAATAGATGAATCTGAGATTGTGTGACGCATATCGTATAATCATACCCACGGATACTTGAGGTGACATTGGAGTATCTAGGTGACATTAGGGTTTTGGTTGATTTGTGTCTTAAGGTGTTATTCTAGTATGAACTCTAGGGCTGTTTGTGACACTTATAGGAATAGCCCAACGGATTAATTGGAAAGAATAACTTTGAGGTGGTTTCATACCCTACCATAATCTCTTTGTTCGTTCTCCGCTATTAGTGACTTTGGAGTGACTCTTTGTTGCATGTTGAGGGATAGTTATGTGATCCAATTATGTTAGTATTGTTGAGAGGACTTGCACTAGCGAAAGTATGAACCCTAGGCCTTGTTTCAACGCATTGCAATACCGTTTACGCTCACTTTTATCATTAGTTACCTTGCTGTTTTTATATTTTCAGATTACAAATATCTTTATCCACCATCCATATACCACTTGTATCACCATCTCTTCGCCGAACTAGTGCACCTATACAATTTACCATTGTATTGGGTGTGTTGGGGACACAAGATACTCTTTGTTATTTGGTTGCAGGGTTGCTTGACAGAGACCATCTTCATCCTACGCCTCCTACGGATTGATAAACCTTAGGTCATCCACTTGAGGGAAATTTGCTACTGTCCTACAAACCTCTGCACTTGGAGGCCCAACAACGTCTACAAGAAGAAGGTTGTGTAGTAGACATCAACGCCCTAGGGGGGCGCCCCCACCCTCGTGAGCAGGGTGTGGGCCCCCTGGTCTTCATCTTTGGCGAGGATTTTTCATTATTTATTATAAGGTGTTCCGTGGAGTTTCAGGACTTTTGGAGTTGTGCAGAATAGGTCTCTAATATTTGCTCCTTTTCCAGCCCAGAATTCCAGCTGCCGGCATTCTCCCCCCTTATGTAAACCTTGTAAAATAAGAGAGAATATCCATAAGTATTGTGACATAATGTGAAATAACAGCCCATAATGCAACAAATATCGATATAAAAGCATGATGCAAAATGGACGTATCAACTCCCCCAAGCTTAGACCTTGCTTGTCCTCAAGCGAAAAGCCAAAATTGAAAAATATGTCCACATGTTTAGAGATGAAGGTGTCGATAAAAATAAAATACAGACATGAGGGCATCATGACCATTCTTAGAACAACAACTTATATAATTCTTGTCATATGATATCTTATGCTAGAGTAATAATTCAATCACAATATCAAGTATGAATCGTAAACTTCATTGAAAACTAACAAACTATAATCTCAGTCATTGAGGCAATTGCAATTTATCATAACATAGGAAAGAGTCAATGTATAAGAGCTTTTCAGCAAGTCCACATACTCAACTATCATATAGTCTTTCATAATTGCTGACACTCACGCAATACTTATGGGCATGGAGTTTTAATAGGACACGGAGTAAGATAGGGGCTTATAGTTTTTCCTCCCAACGTTTTACCTCAAGGGTAATGTCAAAAGTAATAATTCATGAAAACTCACATCCAATTAGCCATATATACCAAGATCTTTCCAACATACTGTGCTTGCCAAAGGATAAAATGTAAAAAGGAAGGGTGAAGATCACCTTGACTCTTTTGCAGTATAGGAGATAAAAGTAAAAGATAGGCCCTTCGCAGAGGGAAGCAGAGGTTGTCATGCGCTTTTATGGTTGGATGCACAAAATCCTAATGCGAAAGAACATCACTTTATATTGCCACTTGTGATATGGACCTTTATTATGCAGTCTATCGCTTTTATTACTTCCATATCACACGATCGTATAAAGCTTATTTCCTCCACACCAATCAATCATACATATTTAGAGAGCAATATTTTTATTGCTTGCACCGATGACAACTTACTTGAAGGATCTTACTCAATCCATAGGTAGATATGGTGGAGTCTCATGGCAAAACTGGTTTAAGGGTATTCAGAAGCACAAGTAGTATCTCTACTTGGTGCTGAGAATTTGGCTAGCATGAGGGGGAAAGGCAAGCTCATCATGTTGGAAGATCCAAGACAATATAATTCATCTCATATGTAAGAAAACATAACCCATTACGTTGTCTTCCTTGTCCAATGTCAACTCTTTAGCATGTCATATTTTAATGAGTGCTCACAATCATAAAAGATGTTCAAGATAGTATATCTATATGTGAAGACCTCTCTTTCTTTATTACTTCCTATTAATTGCAACGATGACCAAAACTATGCTTGTCAACTCTCAACAACTTTTATTCATCATACTTTTTCTATGTGAGCTCATTACTCTCCATGAAATCCAAATGATCTCTTTGTTTCTTTTTATTTCTTTCTCTTTTCTTTTATTCACTTAGGATCATGGCAAAATAATCAAGCCCTTGACTCAACACTAATCTTTATTATATAGCTCACGGACTCGATTACATAGAAGGATAATAAAGCAAAACTCACAACTAGATCACACCAAGAACTTTTATTCTACTAGATCAACATACTAATAATAAGATCGAATTAAGGAAAACGGTAAAGATAAAAGTGATGGTGATATGATACCGGGGCACCTCCCCCAAGCTTGGCAGTTGCCAAGGGGAGTGCCCATACCCATGTGATTATGTCTCTCTTTTCGGGGATGGTGATGTGATGTTTTTGGCGATTATGCCCTTCAAAATATGATTCTCCTCTTCAAGCTTGTTGACTTGCTGCTTGAGATCCATTATTTCCTTTTCAGAGTTTTCCTGTAACAGCCAAAGCTCCCTGCACCCAAGGGTGCTGCATAGCTGCGGGAGAACCAGTGACACTCTTTTTCATATTCTCATAAGAAATAAATCTAACATTGGAAGGGATAACCGAGTTTGGAATAGCTGAGCTCTGCAGTTCTCCCATTGTGAATCCAGCTCGGAAGCGAGAGGTGACTTCTTGATCCTCCATGGCATCTACCCTTATTAGGTCAGCCTCCATCTCTTCCTCCGTTGCTGGCCCAAAGTGGTCAAGGTCGTTGTTTGCCCTTGGTTCCGGTGCCGGATTAGATACCCGGCTCTCCCCGACTGACTCTTGAGAAGATATCTGGCTCTAATCTGCAGCAGCAATAGCTCAAAACAAAAACAGAGGATATTTGCATGATACGGGAGTCAAAACCTTTGGGAGAATATATAATGAATTTTTACCGACCAAAATACGTATCGTGCAAGAAAATAGAGTCCGAAAGGCACACGAGGTGCTCACGAGGTAGCGGGCGCGCCCAGGGGGGTAGGGCGCGCCCTCCACCCTCGTGGGGCCCTCGTGTCCTTCCCGGACTGCTACTTAATTTTCTATTTTTCTAAAAATTCCAAAACGGAGAAATATTGCCTTAAAAATTGTTTTGGAGTCAGTTTCCTTACCGTACCACGTACCTATTCCTTTTCGGAGTCTGAAACATTCTGGAAAGTGTCCCTTATGTATTCCTCCGGGGTTACGGTTTCAATAATATTGGTTTCAACATTTATGGGATTACCTGAGATATAATGTTTGATTCTTTGACCGTTTACCACCTTCGGATTTGTGCCTTCGAAGTTGTTGATTTTTATGGCACCAGAACGATAGACCTCCTCGATAACATAGGGGCCTTCCCATTTAGAGAGAAATTTTCCTGCAAAAAATCTTAAACGAGAGTTGTATAGCAATACATAATCACCTACATTAAACTCACGCTTTTGTATCCTTTTGTCATGCCATCTTTTAACCTTTTCTTTAAACAACTTGGCATTTTCATAAGCTTGGGTTCTCCATTCATCAAGTGAGCTAATATCAAATAACCTCTTTTCACCGGCAAGTTTGAAATCATAGTTGAGCTCTTTAATAGCCCAATATGCCTTATGTTCTAGTTCGAGAGGTAAGTGACATGCTTTTCCATATACCATTTTATACGGAGAAATACCCATAGGATTTTTATATGCAGTTCTATAGGCCCATAATGCATCATCAAGTTTCTTGGACCAATTCTTTCTGGACCTATTAACAGTCTTTTGCAAAATTAATTTGAGTTCTCTATTACTCAATTCTACTTGACCACTAGACTGTGGGTGATACGGAGATGCAATTCTATGATTGATGTCATATTTAGCAAGCATTTTATGGAAAGCACCATGAATAAAATGTGAACCACCATCAGTCATTAAATATCTAGGGACTCAAAACCTCAGAAAAATAACTTATTTAAGCATTTTAATAGAAGTGTTATGATCAACACTACTAGTTGGAATAGCTTCTACCCACTTGGTAACGTAATCAACAGCAACTAAAATATGTGTATATCCATTAGAGGCAGGAAAAGGTCCCATATAATCAAAGCCCCAAACATCAAACGGTTCAATAACAAGTGAATAATTCATAGGCATTTCTTGACGTCTACTAATATTACCAATTCTTTGACATTCATCACAAGATAGGACAAACTTACGGGCATCCTTGAAGAGAGTAGGCCAATAAAAACCGGATTGCAATACCTTATGTGCAGTTCTATCTCCCGCGTGGTGTCCTCCATAAGTTTCGGAGTGGCACTTGCGTAGGATCTGTTCCTGTTCATGCTCAGGTACACAACATCTAATAACACCATCTACTCCTTCTTTATAAAGATGTGGGTCATCCCAAAAGTAATGTCTCAAACCATAGAAGAACTTTTTCTTTTGTTGGTATGTGAAGCTAGGTGGTATAAATTTAGCAACTATGTAATTAGCATAATCAGCATACCAAGGAGTACTATGAGAAGTACTTATGACATTTAATTGTTCATCAGGAAAGCTATCATCAATAGGTAGTGGGTCATCAAGAACATTCTCTAACCTAGATAAGTTGTCTGCAACGGGGTTCTCAGCTCCTTTTCTATCAACAATATGCAAATCAAATTCTTGTAGCAAGAGAACCCATCTAATAAGTCTAGGTTTAGCATCTTTCTTCTCCATAAGATATTTAATAGCAGCATGATCAGTGTGGATAGTTACTTTAGAATCAACAATATAAGGTCTGAACTTATCACAAGCAAATACAACTACCAAAAGTTCTTTTTCAGTAGTAGCATAATTTCTTTGAGCATTGTCTAGAGTCTTACTAGCATAATGGATAACATTTAATTTCTTATCAACTCTTTGCCCTAGAATAGCACCTACAGCATAATCGCTAGCATCACACATAATTTCAAAGGGTAAATTCCAATCAGGTGGATGAACAATAGGTGCAGAGACTAATGCTTTCTTAAGTATTTCAAATGCTTCTACACAATCATCATCAAAGACAAATGGTATATCTTTTTGTAATAAATTAGTCAGAGGCCGAGAAATTTTTGAGAAGTCCTTAATGAACCTCCTATAAAATCCGGCGTGACCAAGGAAACTTCTTATACCTTTGATGTCCTTGGGACATGGCATCTTTTCAATAGCATCAACCTTGGCTTTATCGACTTCAATACCTCTTTCAGAAACTTTATGCCCCAAGACAATACCTTCATTAACCATAAAGTGGCACTTTTCCCAATTCAAGACAAAGATTAGTTTCTTCACATCTCTGCAAAACTCGATCAAGATTGCTCAATCAATAATCAAAAGAAGATCCATAGACGGAAAAGTCGTCCATGAAAACCTCACAAATCTTTTCACAAAAGTCAGAGAATATAGCCATCATGCATCTTTGAAAGGTAGCAGGTGCATTACATAAACCAAAAGGCATACGTCTATAAGCAAAAGTACCAAAAGGGCATGTAAAAGTAGTCTTTGATTGATCTTTAGACGACACAGGTATTTGAGAGAAACCAGAATAACCATCTAGAAAGCAGTAATGTGTATGTTTGCATAATCTTTCTAGCATTTGATCGATAAAAGGTAAGGGGTAATGATCTTTCTTAGTAGCCTTATTTAATTTGTGGAAATCAATTACCATCCTATAACCTATAATAATTCTTTGTGGAATCAATTCATCTTTATCATTAGGAACAACAGTAATACCTCCCTTCTAAGGGACACAATGAACAGGACTTACCCACTAACTATCAGCAATGGGATAAATTATACCTGCCTCTAGAAGCTTTAGTATTTCTTTTCTTATCACTTCTTTCATTTTAGGGTTCAGACGTCGTTGAGGATCATGAACTGGTTTGGCATCTGCTTCCAAATTTATTTTGTGTTGACATAGAGTGGTACTAATGCCCTTAAGATCATCAAGAGTATATCCAATAGCAGCACGGTGCTTCTTCAGAGTTTTCAATAATCTTTCTTCTTCATGCTCTGAAAGGTTAGCACTAATAATAACGGGATATATCTTCTTTTCATCAAGATAAGCATATTTAAGATTATCAGGCAACGGTTTAAGCTCAAACACGGGATCACCCTTAGGTGGAGGGGGATCCCCTAGGATTTCAATGGGCAAATTATGTTTCAGCATAGGTTCCTGTTTAAAGAATACTTCATCTATTTCCCTTCTTTCATTCATAAACATATCATTCTCATGGTCTAGCAAATATTGTTCTAAAGGATCACTAGGAGGTACGGCAATAGAAGCAAGACCAATAATTTCATCCTTACTAGGCAATTCTTCTTCACGGTGTTGTTTACTAAATTTAGAGAAATTAAATTCATGAGTCATATCATCTAAGCCGACAGTAACAACATTCTTTTCGCAGTCTATCCTAGCATTAACAGTATTTCAGAAGGGTCTACCAAATACAAATGGGACAAAAGCTATCTTGTGGGGAACCAAGAACAAGAAAATCAGCAGGATATTTAGTTTTCCCACACAAGACTTCAACATCTCTAACAATTACCATTGGTGAAATAGTATCTCTATTAGCAAGTTTAATAGTAACATCAATTTCTTCTAACTCAACAGGTGCAATGTCATGCATAATTTCTTTGTATAAGTCAATAGGTATTGCACTAGCACTAGCACCCATATCACACAAGCCATGATAACAATGATCTCCTATTTTAACAGAAATAACAGGCACGCCTACCACAGGTCTATGTTTATCTTTAGCACAATGTTTAGCAATTCTAGCATTTTCACCGCAAAACTGAATAACATGCCCATCAATATTATCAGACGAGAGATCTTTAACAATAGCAATATTAGGTTCTACTTTAACTTTCTCAGGGGGTGTATATGTTTTAATATTGCTTTTACGAACCACAGTTGAAGCTTTAGCATGATCCTTTATCCTAACAGGGAAAGGTGGTTTCTCAACATAAGAAGTAGGAACAATAGGATCATTATAAGTAATAGTCTTTTCTTCAACTTTAATAGGTGCAACTACTTTTACTTCTATGGGAGGATGATATTTAAACCACTTCTCCTTAGGGAGATCAACATAAGTAGCAAAAGATTCACAGAAAGAAGCTACTATCTCAGAATCAAGTCCATATTTAGTGCTAAACTTACGGAAAATATCGGTATCCATAAAAGATTTAACACAATCAAACTTAGGTGTCATACCTGACTCCTTACCATTGTCGAGGTCCCAATTTTCAGAGTTGCGTTTAATTCTATCCAATAAATCCCATCTAAATCCAATAGTCTTCATCATAAAAGAGCCAGCACAAGAAGTATCAAGCATGGTGCGATTATTTTCAGAAAGCCGAGCATAAAATTTTTGAATAATCATTTCTCTTGAGAGCTCATGATTGGGGCATGGATATAACATTGATTTAAGCCTCCCCCAAGCTTGAGCGATGCTTTCTCCTTCCCGAGGCCAAAAATTATATATATAATTGCGATCACGATGAATAAGATGCATAGGATAAAACTTCTGATGAAATTCCAATTTCAATCGTTTGTAATTCCAGGACCTCATATCATCACATAGCCTATACCATGTTGATGCACCTCCCCTCAAAGATAAGGGGAAGACCTTCTTCTTAACAACATCTCCGGATACACCTGCAAGCTTAAATAATCCACAAACTTCATCCACATATATTAGATGTTCATCAGGATGTTTTGTTCCATCTCCTAAAAAAGGATTAGCTAGCAGTGTTTTTCTATTATACCCGAAGGAACTTCAAAGCAAGTATTTTCATTTTCATTTTCATTTTCAGTAGGTTGAGGAGCAACTCTTTGCTACTGGTCGGGGTGAAGATACCTAGAACAAGCCCCTCAAAGGATTACTTTCCATAATAACAAGTGACAGTAAATTTCAGCACACTATATAATTTTTTCCTCACCAAATTCCACCTATCAAAGGCGCTTCACTCCCCGGCAACGGCGCCAAAAAAGAGTCTTGATGACCCACAAGTATAGGGGATCTATCGTAGTCCTTTCGATAAGTAAGAGTGTCGAACCCAACGAGGAGCAGAAGGAAATGATAAACGGTTTTCAGCAAGGTATTCTCTGCAAGTACTGAAATAAGGGTAACAGATAGTTTTGTGATAAGATAATTTGTAACGAGCAACAAGTAACAAAAGTAAATAAAGTGCAGCAAGGTGGCCCAATCCTTTTTGTAGCAAAGGACAAGCCTGGAAAAATTCTTATATAAGGAAAAGCGCTCCCGAGGACACATGGGAATATCGTCAAGCTAGTTTTCATCACGTTCATATGATTCGCGTTCGGTACTTTGATAATTTGACATGTGGGTGGACCGGTGCTTGGGTGTTGTTCTTACTTGAACAAGCATCCCACTTATGATTAACCTCTATTGCAAGCATCCGCAACTACAACAAAAGTATTAAGGTAAACCTAACCATAGCATGAAACATATGGATCCAAATCAGCCCCTTACGAAGCAACGCATAAACTAGGGTTTAAGCTTCTGTCACTCTAGCAACCCATCATCCACTTATTACTTCCCAACGCCTTCCTCTGGGCCCAAATAATGGTGAAGTGTTATGTAGTCGGTGTTCACATAACACCACTGGAGGCTAGACAACATGCATCTCATCAAAATATCGAACGAATACCAAATTCACATGACTACTAATAGCAAGACTTCTCCCTTGTCCTCAGGAACAAACATAACTACTCACAAAGCATAAACATGTTCATAATCAGAGGGGTATTGATATGCATATAGGATCTGAACATATGATCTTGCACCAATTAAACCAACTAGCATCAACTACAAGGAGTAATTAACACTACTAGCAACCTACTAGCACCAATCCCAGACTTGGAGACAAGAATTGGATACAAGAGATGAACTAGGGTTTTGAGATGAGATGGTGCTGATGAAGATGTTGATGGAGATTGCCCTCTCCTGATGAGAGGAGCGTTGTTGATGACGATGGCGATGATTTGCCCCTCTGGGAGGGAAGTTTCCCCGGCAGAACAGCTCTGTCGGAGCTCTAGATTGGATCCTCCAAGGTTCCGCCTCGTGGCGGTGGAGTTTCATCCCGAAAGGTTGCTTCTTATTTTTTCTCGACAAAAGACTTCATATAGGAGAAGATGGTCATCGGAGAGCCACCAGGGGGCCCACGAGGTAGGGGGCGCGAGCAGGGTGTGGGCCCCCTGTTTTCATCTTTGGTGAGGATTTTTCATTATTTATTATAAGGTGTTCCGTGGAGTTTTAGGACTTTGGGAGTTGTGCAGAATAGGTCTCTAATATTTGCTCATTTTCCAGCCTAGAATTCCAGCTGCCGGCATTCTCCCCCCTTATGTAAACCTTGTAAAATAAGAGAGAACAGCCATAAGTATTGTGACATAATGTGAAATAACAGCCCATAATGCAACAAATATCGATATAAAAGCATGATGCAAAATGGAAGTATCAGAGATAGACTGAAGATAGCTCAGTCCAGGCAGAAGAGTTATGGTGATTCGAAACGCAAGGAAATAACCTATGAAATTGGAGATAGAGCATATCTGCGAGTGTCACCCCTGCGAGGAGTGAAACGTTTTGGAGTTAAGGGAAAGTTAGCCCCGAGATTTGTAGGACCGTATCGAATTTTGGAACGTATGGGAGGAGTTGCCTACAAGTTGGAGTTACCTGAAGGACTGTCAGGAGTTCATGATGTATTTCATGTTTCACAGCTGAAGAAGTGTCATGCTGAGATGGCCGATATACCGTTAAGAGATACAGTACCCTTGGAGGCGATTCAGTTGGACAGTGATTTGACCTATGAGGAGAAGCCAGTCAGGATTCTCGAATTTGCCAGCCGAGTCACCCGCAGCAAGGTTATTAAGTTTTGCAAAGTTTAGTGGAGCCACCATACCGAGGATGAAGCCACCTAGGAACGAGAGGATGATCTTCGCAAAGACCACCCACACCTATTCTCTAGCCAACCCGAATCTCGAGGGCGAGATTCATCTTAAGGCGGTAGGTTTGTAACATCCCAAATTTTCAATTTGGAATGTTATACATAGATCATCCATGCATATCATATTTTACTGCATTTCATTGCGTGATCATCGAAATCCTAAGCAACTCAAGGACCCTCGGAGAGAGTAGGGGATTTCCCTATTTTCATATTTGGGTTTTACCAAATATCGAAACGAGGATTTTTGGTTTTAATTATTTTTCTCTCCGAATATATTTCATGTTAAAATATATGAGAGGAGATAATATGACTTCTCCAAAATAAATGAAATATTGGAGGGAAAATATTAAAATCAAATATTTGATTTTATGTGGAGTTTATTGCCATTTTATTTGAATTAGAAAAATTGCACGTTTTTCAAAGTTGCATTTTAGGGCCAAGAAAATGTTCATCTTGTTCTAAATATTTTATTTAGACGATGAAAGTTTGTTTTGGCATTTTTAGATTTTTATTTTATTTTCTAGGATTTTTTTAGTTTCGGTGGAATTATTTAAAAAAACGCGTAGCGCCCGACTGGGCCGAAGCCCAGCCGAGCCGGCCCTCTTCCCCGCCTTCGTCTCCGAGCGGGAGACCGCGCCGCCGTGAACCGGAGTCCGGCCGGGACTCCGTTTCC
This sequence comes from Triticum urartu, assembly GCF_003073215.2. NCBI lineage: Eukaryota > Viridiplantae > Streptophyta > Magnoliopsida > Poales > Poaceae > Triticum > Triticum urartu. The sequence goes on from NC_053026.1 coordinate 278,983,469, forward strand.
CCCGCGCCTTGCCCCCTCCTCCAAGTCGCCCCCATCTCTTATAAGCCACCCCCGACCCCACCCCTAGAGCCCCGAGCCATCCCGCCGCCGCAAGCCGCCAACCCCGCCGCCGCCGCTCGCTGCCGCGCCGCCCCACCACCTCGCTGTCACGCCGCTGCCACCCTGCTGTCGCGCCGCCGCTTGCCCGCGCTGCCACGCCGCTCGCCGGAGCCGCCCGCCGCGCCGGACCTCGCCGGAGGTATAGCGTCGTTCGTTTTAAAAAAAACGATTACAAACCCTAGTTTTTTTTATAGATCGGTTCGCCGGTTTTTTCGGTTTAGTTACTTTGCGGACGTTCGTCCGTACGTTCATTTTAACGAACGGAGTTCACTATTTAGCCGCAGACAACGAACGCTCGTTCATTAGCCTGTTCGTCAGTTTTCTTTTTCTTGGATTTTCCGCGATTATTTTCAATCGTGATTTCTGATCCAATTTTCGTTTTAGTTTATCTTTTCGCTCGTTTGTCGGAATCAGGCGATTCAAGCACCTAGATCTTCGTCTCGAAACCCTCTTTCCGTTTATCCATCTTGAACAAGCTTTTGCTACTGTAAAATTTGACCTTAGTCCAGATTAGCAAACGGATCTTGTTTTTTCGCAGTTTGAGTTTCGTTGCTCCGTTCGATTTGATTCTTTTCGCAAACCGGAGTTCTTAAGTTGAACTTTCTGGTTAGATCTTCTTGTTTGAGATTTACCCGTGTTTCTTTGCTTGTTTGCTTATGTATGCTATTGTTTGTTTGTGATAGAACACCCGGAGTGCGAAGCGTGCTACTACGATTCCCTAGGTTTTGCGGATCATCAGCAAGGCAAGTAACACTTTGATCATACCCCTTTATCACCCAGTTTTTATGCATTAGTTCCAATCCTCAAACATTGCATGCTTAGGATGTGATTAACATGTGGGTTGGGAAGTAGTTGATGAGGTAGAACTTGTTGCCCTGTTATTATCAAACCCTTGGGAGTTACTTCTACGAATTGCTTATACTGCTATGCTATGCTCGTAGACGTGGTTTGGGTGAGTGAAATCCATGACAGATGTGAGATTGTTAATTAATGGTTCAACTTAAGGTGGCAACTTGAATACACATCTGGGTGGATTGTTTGTTGGGCACCTGGAGAACCCAGTGTTGTCCTAGGATATCCCGGAGTACCCGTGTGATAATCCTATGGTCCGCCACCCAGGCTCAAAGGGAACTGAGATATTTTCATGCTAGAAACTTCCGTGTGCAGCCACAAGCTATTATAGGCTCTAGCATAGTTGAGTAAGTTGCGTGAAGCTCCTGAAGAGGTGGATCAGCAGGTAGAGGGATGTAGGTTGGTATGGTCTGCCCGGAGTAAGAAGTTAATGCTTCTGAAAGACTGTGTCTCGGTCATCCGTTTCTCAAACACCCTGTAGTGCTGGAAATCCAATGGAGGAGATCGAGTCTTGTGGGGAAAAGTGCGCAAACCTCTGCAGAGTGTATAAACTAATCATGGTTAGTCGTGTCCCCGGTTATGGACATATTGAGTATCTAGTACTTGGAGTATCCTAAGTATCTCATCACTCTAAAATAATATTGTTGGGTTGTTAATTACTTTAATTGGGATTGAGTTGGAGGAACCTTCTCAATGATGTTTCAACTACCATGATAGTTAAATAAAATCTATTCCTTTTTTGTAGGGAAAATTGTCTTTTCGCAGAACTATAACCATAGAGTTTTCCACCAGCCAAATATGCACGTAGTGATAGTATTATTCTGTTCCTGCTCTACTGTGTTACTTTGCCAGCATATTCCATGTGCTGACCCGTTTTCGGGCTGCAACGTATTATGTTGCGGACTTTTCAGACGAGGAGTAAGGTTCGTTAGGCCGTTGCCGTGCAGCTCAGCTATGCCGTTGGAGTTGATGGACTCACCTTATCTTCCAAGCCTTCCGCTGTTATCATATTAGATGGCCTTAAGCCATATTTATTGTAATAAGTTCTCTTTTGAGACATTCGATGTAATAAGTGTGTGATTTCTACTCTGTTATAAATCCTTGAGTACTGTGTGTGTCAGCATTACCGATCCAAGGATGAAACTGAAGCATAGAGACTTGACCGTTTGAGGTCGGGTCGCTACATGCTAGAAACTTCCAACTCAAGTTTTTCTTTATAAGATTGCATCAAAGCATCAATGATATGTTTAGTAAAAGCTTTATTTTGACTATAAGCATGAGGAGAATTTAGCACGGATTACAACAAGGAAATACAATCTATCAAAGAGCAATTATCATAATTAAAATCCTTGAAATCCTTGAAATCCAAAATAGTGGGTTCATTGATATTTAAAGTTTTAACCTCTTCTATCCCACTTTTAACAATTTTAGCATCAATATCTAAAGACTCTGAATTTTTGGAACGCCTTCTAGGTAAAAGTAGCTCATCTTCAGCCCCATAATTATCAAGATTCATATTGCAAAACAAAGATTTAATAGGAGACACATCAATAACTTTTATATCTTCATCTTTATTATCATGAAAACTAGAAGAACATGCTTTTATAAAGCAATCTTTCTTAGCACGCATCCTAGCGGTTCTTTCTTTGCACTCATCAATGGAAATTCTCATGGCTTTGAGAGACTCATTGATATCATGCTTAGGTGGAATAGATCTAAGTTTCAAATAATCAACTTCAAGAGAAATTCTATCAACGTTCCTAGCCAACTCATCAATCTTAAGCAATTTTTCTTCAATCAAAGCATTGAAACTCTTTTGCGAAGTAATAAATTCTTTAATATTAGATTCAAAATAAGAGGGCATCTTATTATAATTTCCATAAGAATTGTTGTAGGAATTACCATAATTATTAGAGGAATTACTAGGATACGGCTTAGGATTAAAGTTTCCTCTATACGCGTTGTTACCAAAATTATTCCTACCAACAAAATTCACATCCATAGATTCATTATTATTATCAATCAAAGTAGACAAAGGCATATCATTAGGATCAGAAGAAACACTTTTATTAGCAAATAATTTCATAAGTTCATCCATCTTTCCACTCAAAACATTAATTTCTTCTATAGCATGCACTTTCTTATTAGTAGATCTTTCAGTGTGCTACTGAGAATAATTAACCATAATATTATCTAGGAGTTTAGTATCTTCTCCTAAAGTGATTTCCATAAAAGTGCCTCCCGCGGATGAATCTAAAAGATTTCTAGAAGCAAAATTCAATCCAGCATAATTTTTTTGTATAATCATCCATAAATTCAAACCATGTGTAGGGCAATTACGTATCATTAATTTTATTCTCTCCCAAGCTTGTGCAACATGTTCATGATCAAGTTGCTTAAAATTCATGATATCGTTTCTCAGAGAGATGATCTTAGCAGGAGGAAAATACTTAGAGATAAAAGCATCTTTGCACTTATTCCAAGAATCAATACTATTTTTAGGCAAATACGAAAACCAAGCTTTAGCATGATCTCTAAACGAGAAAGGAAATAGCTTCAATTTAACAATATCATTGTCCACATCTTTCTTCTTTTGCATATCACACAAATCAACGAATCTATTTAGATGGGTAGCGGCATCTTCACTAGGAAGGTCGGTGAATTGATCTTTCATGACAAGATTCAACAAACCAGCATTAATTTCACAAGATTCAGTATCGGTAAGAGGAGCAATCGGAGTGCTAAGGAAATCATTGTTGTTGGTATTAGTAAAGTCATACAATTTGGTATTATCTTGAGCCATCATGACAAGCAAGTGATCCAACACACGAGCAAATAAGAAGCACGCGAAAAAGAGGCGAACGGAAAAGAGAGAGGGCGAATAAAACGGCAAGGGTGAAGTGGGGGAGAGGAAAACGAGAGGCAAATGGCAAATAATGTAATGCGGGAGATAAGGGTTTGTGATGGGTACTTGGTATGTTGACTTTTGCGTAGACTCCCCGGCAACGGCGCCAGAAATCCTTCTTGCTACCTCTTGAGCACTACGTTGGTTTTCCCTTGAAGAGGAAAGGGTGATGCAGTAAAGCAGCGTAAGTATTTCCCTCAGTTTTTGAGAACCAAGGTATCAATCCAGTAGGAGGCCACGCACGAGTCCCTCGCACCTACACAAACAAATAAAATCCTCGCAACCAACGCAATAAAGGGGTTGTCAATCCCTTCACGATCACTTACGAAAGTGAGATCTGATAGATATGATAAGATAATATTTTTGGTATTTTTATGATAAAGACGCAAAGTAAAGAAAGCAAAATAAACGGTGCCAGAAATAGCTTGTTGACGGGAGATTAATATGATGGAAAATAGACCCGAGGGCCATAGGTTTCACTAGTGGCTTCTCTAGAGAGCATACATATTACGGTGGGTAAACAAATTATTGTTGAGAAATTGAAAAAATTGAGCATAGTTATGAGAATATCTAGGTATGATCTTGTATATAGGCATCATGTCCGTGACAAGTAGACCGACTGCTACCTGCATCTACTACTATTACTCCACACATTGACCGCTATCCAGCATGCATCTAGAGTATTAAGTTCAAAAGAACAGAGTAACGCTTTAAGTAAGATGGCATGATGTAGAGGGACAAACTCATGCAATATGATATAAACCCCATCTTGTTATCCTCGATGGCAACAATACAATACGTGGCTTGTTGCCCCTACTATCACTGGGAAAGGACACCGCAAGATTGAACCCAAAGCTAAGCACTTCTCCCATTGCAAGAAAGATCAATCTAGTAGGCCAAACCAAACTGATAATTTGAAGAGACTTGCAAAGATAACCAATCATACATAAAAGAATTCAGAGAAGATTCAATTATTGTTCATAGATAAACTTGATCATAAACCCACAATTCATTGGTCTCAACAAGCACACCGCAAAAGAAGATTACATCGAATAGATCTCCACGAGAATCATGGAGAACTTTGTATTGAGATCCAAAGAGAGAGAAGAAGCCATCTAGCTAATAACTATGGAACCAAAGGTATGAGGTAAAATACTCACACATCATCGGAGAGGCTATGGTGTTGATGTAGAAGCCCTCCATGATCGATGCCCCCTCCGGCGGAGCTCCGAAAAAGGCCCCAAGATGGGATCTCACGGGTACAGAAGGTTGCGGTGGTGGAATTAGGTTTCTGGCTCCGTATCTGATAGTTTGGGCGTATGTAGGTATATATAGGAGGAAGAAGTATGTCGGTGGAGCAACGTGGTCCCCACGAGGGTGGAGGGCGTGCCTGGGGGGTAGGCGCGCCCCCTACCTCGTGCCTTCCTGGTAGCTTTCTTGACATAGGGTCCAAGTCCTCTGGATCACGTTCGTTCCAAAAATCACGTTCCCGAAGGTTTCATTCCGTTTGGACTCCATTTGATATACTTTTTCTGCGAAACTCTAAAATAGGCAAAAAAACAACAATTCTGGGTTGGGCCTCCGGTTAATAGGTTGGTCCCAAAAATAATATAAAAGTGTATAATAAAGCCCAATAATGTCCAAAACAAAATATAATATAGCATGGAACAATAAAAAATTATAGATACGTTGGAGACGTATCAATGACACAACATAAAAGTAAATAGAAAGTCCCTTAGCAGAGGGAAGCAGTGATTTGCAGAGGTGCGATAGCTCAATTTTTAAAACTGAGATAAATGATATTTTGAGACATGCACCCTTCTCATTTACTTCACGACCATCAGTTATCAATATCTCCCATGCTAAACAGGCTAGTGGCGGTTCCCAAGCGATAAAAGTAAAGTTTTTAACTCCATTGGGAGTTTTTGTTTGATTATTCGAGTGATTAACTCTTTTTGTATTTTGTAGTTTGGGACTGGGCATCCCTATTACCGCCCTTTTCTCGTGCGATGGCGAGTGAATAAACACTCGACCTGAGAATAACCCGCTTAGCATGGAAGATACCGACCACCTCCTATCGTTCCATGAACGATCCAGGCGCACAAAACATATAATTTTTTAGAAGTTTTTAGAGGTGGCACATGTAAATTTACTTAGGATGGTTGGGTAATACCTCATATAGGTAGATATGGTGGACTCGTCTGGAATAACTTTGGGTTCAAGGTTTTTGATGTACAAGCAGAATCCCCACTTAGTACAGGCGAAGGCTAGCAATTAGATTGAAAAGCGGCCAGCTGGAGAGCAACAACGATCATGACCATGCATTATGCATAAGTAACATTGGACACTAGCATGAGTAGGATATGATCACCATGAACATAAATATCATAGATGCTATGTTGGTTTTGATTCAACTACATGCATGAACATGTACCAAGTCAAGCCACTTGAACATTCAGATGAGGATACCATATCATCATACTACATCACAATCATTTTAACGTTATGTTGATATCCAAGATAAATAATTATCAACTCCCAGCTACTTATGCATGGCATGAGAAACTATAATCTCTAATTGTCATAGCAAACATGTTTAATCATAATGGGCTGAATCAAGGATTCTAGGTTAAACATATTTACACAAAAAGAACAAGCCGAGTTCATACCAGTTTCTCTCTGCCATGGCCAGTTCATCGAATATCGTCATTATTGCCTTTCACTTGCACGACCGAACGATGTGAAAATAATAATAGTGCAAGAGTGCAATGGACTAAGCTGGAATCTGCAAATATTTTATTCAACAGGAGAAGACAAGGTAAAATGTGCTCCTTATTAGTTCAACAATTATTCATGTGAGAGCCACTCAACATTTTCATCGTGGTCTTCTCCTTGGTACAACTCGAAAAAGAAAAAGAATTCAGAGAAACACACTGAAATATTTTTCGAGTTTTTAGTTTTCTTGAACAAGCAAACAAGGGAAAAACAAAAACGAGAAAAACTATTTACACGGGAAAGCTCCCAACAAGCAAAATAAGAACAAGGAACTCTTTTTGGGTTTTCTTTTTAATACTATAGCTAAGCATGCATAGAAAGTAAACTAGCTACAACTATTTTTTTTGGTTTTTTCGAAAGTTTTTCAAACACACGAGAAGACAGCAAGAAAATAATTCTAAGCATGGATGATACAATGAAAAAGTGTGAGCACCGGCAAGATGAATAAGTGGACATGAATGTAAAGTCAGTGGGAACATGTACTCCCCCAAGCTTAGGATTTTGGCCTAACTTGGTGGTCGATTAGTAGCCTGGAGGGTAGTAGGGGTGCTGAGGAGCGGGTATCCACTCGTCCCACTGTGGAGGCTCCTCCTGTGCTGCCTCCTCAGCAGCCTGAGTGTTCCGGTAGGCGATGATGTCCGCAGGCATGATCCTATATCCGCCCCTGGCAGCATAATCAAACAAAGCAGGTGCTGGCAGTGGAATAATATCATGAGTTTTAATGCTAAAAACTAGTTATAAGGAATACGAATATCAGGATAATTTTGTGCAAGAAAATGATGGTGCTCCATGGTTGCCCTGTCTAGGTAGACCTTGGTCAAAGGGTAATCATGAGGGCGTATCTCAACCTCGAAGTGAGCCGCCAAACGAGTAGCAAAAATCCCACCATGTATTTCACCCTGTGATCTATTAAGATGGAGGTGACGAGACACGATAGCTCCCAAGCTATGGGTGTTGTTGCCCTCTAGTGCTCGGCGTAAAACAGCAAAGTCTGGTGCACTGAGCGCACCTACTTTCTTTCTAGCAAGCAAGCACTTAGCAACAAATAAAGCAAAATAATGTACAACAGGAAAGTGTATGCTAGCAGGCATAGTGGCTGACACCCCTCTCTCATCTCCCACTGTCAAAGTGTGATAAAAATCCTCAAACCCAGCCGGCCTAGGCTCAGCTAAGCTCCCATCAGAAGGGATCAAGCATATATCACAAAATTCAGTAAGTGGTATCTAATGGTTTTCAACATATAAATCGAAGCTCACTTCAGGAGGATTATTCCTAGGTAGGAAAGTAAAACTCTGAACAAAGATATTTGTGAGGATTTGGTGTTGGTCGCACTCATCTGTGATGAAGTCGGTGAGGCCGACGTTTGCAACATATTGCATGAACTCCTGAAGAATTCTAGCTTCTTCCAGGAATGGGGTGTGCCACCATTTGCACGGCCGTACTTCCGCCAACCTCCGAGGGTGGAGATCATTGTCAGAAGACTCCCCAATAACACCCTTGGAGTTCTTCCTAGAACCAAATTTCCTGGAGATATTCATGTCTGCGTACAATTTTCTGAAAATAAAATTTTTGATGTGACAAAAATTTGTCAACAAAACTTTATAAGATTGATAGCAAGTACTCATAGGGATACATGGAAGCCATAGCAAGCATTCAAACTACTTAGAACACTAAGAATTTAACATGCAACCACATCTATAGCAGCACCAAGAGTAACTAATTATTCAAAATATAAACCACTAAAATAAAAACTAATTGGACAAACGGTGGAGTCACATACCAAATAACAATTCCCCGAAACAGTTTCAGAAATGGAGCTTCGAGCAAAGAGATCAAAATCCGTGGGTTTGAGCTCAAGAACATGGGAGAGAGAGCAATGGAGATTTTTTTTTCTAGAGGGAGGTGATGATGTGGTATAAAGAGATAAGTGAGGGGGCCCACATGGGGACCACAACCCACCAGGGCACGCCTAGAGGTGCTGGCGCGCCCAGGTGGGTTGTGCCCACCTGGTGCACCTCCCTCTGATATTTATTGCACCAAAGATTCTCAAATATTCAGAAAAAATCATGTAAAATTTTCAGGGCATTCTGAGAACTTTTATTTTTGGGTCATTTTTTATTGCATGGGAAATTCAGAAAACAAACAAAACATGGCATTTTATTTTATTTAACTAATAAAAACAGAAAACAAAAGGTAGGGACAGAAGGTAGTGCTTACTAAATTCATCAACTTCATACCGTTCAAAAATGATTCATTAATAAGGTTGATCAAGTCTTATTAACAACCACTTTCGATTAGCATGAAACTGAAGAACTTTCGTAAATCACTAAGTTACCTCAATGGGGATATGCATTTCCCCAACAATAAGTATTTCATATTTCTTTTTGACAGTGGGTACATGTATTTGAAAACTTCCAATATTGATTGTCAGAGATTTTTCAATAACATTAATACCATTCACTTGGAATTGTTTCTTCGGAAAGTGCATCATATGCTCATTGCCATTAATATGAAAAGTGACATTGCTTTTATTGCAATCAATAACAGCCCCTGCAGTGTTCAAGAAGGGTCTACCAAGGATAATCGACATGTTGTTGTCCTCGGGCATCTCAAGTATAACAAAGTCAGTCAAAATAGTAACATTAGCAACAACAACGGGCACATCCTCACAGACACCGATAGGTATGGCAGATGATTTGTCAGCCATTTGCAAAGATGTTCCAGTAGGTGTGAGTTTATTCAAGTCAAGTCTTTTATATAAAGAGAAATGCATAACACTAACACCAGCTCCTAAATCACACAAAACAGTTTCACATAATTCTTTTTGATAGAGCAAGGTATAGTTGGTATTCCCAGATCTCCAAGTTTTTTAGGTACTCCATCTTTAAAAGTGTGATTAGCAAGCATAGTGGAGATTTCAGCTTCCGGTATTTTTCTCTTATTTGTGATGATGTCTTTCATATACTTTGCATAAGGAGGCATTTTCAAGATATCAGTCAAGCGAGTACGCAAAAAGACTGGCCTCAGCATTTCAGCAAAGCGTTCAAATTCTTCATCATCATTCTTTTTAGTTGACTTGGGTGGAAAAGCCATAGGTTTTTGAACCCATAGTTCTCTTTCTTTACCGTGTTTTCTAGCAACAAAATCTCTTTTGTCATATCTTTTATTCTTAGTTTGTGGGTTATCAAGATCAACAGGTGGTTCTATCTCAACATCATTATCTGGTTCTTTTTCATTGTTTCTTTGAGAGTCTTCATGAACCTCATAATTATCTTTTTCATTATCACTTGGTGAGTGTTCATTACCAGACTGAGTTTCATCATGTGAGATAGAAACTTCATTATCATTATCAGGAGGTTTTTCTATTTCAGGTTCACTAGGAGCATGCAAAGTCTTATCATTCTTCTTTTTATTTTTCTTTCTAGAAGACTAGGTGCACTAGTGTCATCTCTTTGTGAATCTTGTTCAATTCTTTTAGGGTGTCCCTCGGGATAAAGTGGTTTCTGAGTCATTTTACCTCCTCTAGTGGCAACTCTAACAACAAAGTCATGCATATTATGATTCATTTCATCAAGTAATTCTCTTTGAGATTAAACAACTTGTTCTAATTGAGTTTGAACCATAGAAGCATGTTTTCCAACACCTCTAACATCATTTGAGATTCTAAATAACAAGTCATTCAAGCGAGTAATCATATCAGAATTATATTTCAATTGTTTCATAACATTTGCATTGAAGTGATCTTGTTTTCTAATGTAGTTTTCAAACACATAAAGGCATTGACTAGGATGCATATTGTGAGGATTGTCGTTATCATTAAACTTCATAAGAGAATTTACCTCTACCACCTTAGGCAGTGGTGGTGTATATTAAACCCATGTATTTCTTCAATAGGAGGTAAATTTTTAACATCCTCAGCTTTAATACCTTTTTCCTTCATAGATTTCTTTGCCTCTTGCATATCTTCAGGACTGAGATATAATATACCCCTCTTCTTCGGAGTGGGTTTAGGCGGTGGTTCAGGAATAGTCCAATCATCATAATTTTTCAATATGACAGTTCGTTCCCTGAAAACACAACCAGCACAACTATCTAGGAAATCCCTAGAAGCATCGGTTAGTCCATTATAGAAGATATCAAGTATTTAATTTTTCTTAAGAGGATGATCAGGCAAAGCATTAAGTAATTGGAAAAGCCTCCTCCAAGCTTGTGGGAGACTCTCTTCTTTTGTTTGCACAAAGTTAAATTCTTGTAAGGCAGCTTGTTTCATATGAGCAGGAAAATATTTTTCAGAGAAGTAGTATATCATATCCTGGGGACTACGCACACAACCAGGAGCAAGAGTATTGTACCAAGCTTTATCATCACCCTTTAATGAGAAAGTAAATAATTTGAGAATAAAGTAATAATGAGTTTCCTCATCTTGAGTAAAAAGGGTGGCTATGTCATTCAACTTAGTAAGATGTGCCACAACAGTTCCAGTTTCATAACCATGGAAAGGATCAGATTCAACCAAAGTAATTAACTCTGGGTCGACAGAGAATTCATAATCCTTATCATCAATAAAGAGAGGTGAACTTGCAAACTTAGGATCACATTTCATTCTAGTATTCAGAGATTTTTCTTATACTTGTGTAATAATTTCTCTAGATCATCTCTATCATTGCAAGCAAGAATATCTCTAATTGTTTCTTCACTCATAACATAACCTTCCGGTACCTTAGGCAATTCATATCTAGAGGGCTAGTTCTAGTAGGTGTTTCAGGAGTTTCAGTTTCAAGCTCATCATCAGATTCAACAACATCATGTTGTATAACTCTAGCAATTTGTTTATCAAGAAATTCACCAAGTGGCACATCATCATTATCAAGTAAGGTACTAGCATCATCATAAGCATCATTCATAGTAGAAGTAGCATCATCAATAACTTGCGACATATCAGAATTAATAGCATGTGGTGGTGTTGCAAGTTTACTCATAATAGAAGGTGAATCTAAAGCAAAACTGGATGGCAGTTCCTTCCCTCCCCTCGTCCTTGAGGGAAATATCTTAGTCTTTGGATCCTTCGGATTCTTCATACTGATAATATGATAATAATCCCAAGTGACTCAACAAATATATCTATGCTCCTCGGCAACGACGCCAGAAAAAGGTCTTGATAACCCACAAGTATAGGGGATCGCAACAGTTTTCAAGGGTAGAGTATTCAACCCAAATTTATAGATTCGACACAAGGGGAGCCAAAGAATATTTGAAGGTATTAGCAGCTCAGTTGTCAATTCAACCACACCTGGAGATTAATTATCTGCAGCAAGGAATCAGTAGCACAGTAATATGATAGTTTTTGATAGTAGTGAAAACAACAATAGTAACAGTAATACTGATGATAGCAGTAGTAACTTAGCAGAAACAATATAAGATAAATTTGTAGGCATTGGATCGGCGACTTGTTGGATGATATTCATCATGTGACAGTTATAACCTAGGGCGACACAGCACTAGCTCCAATTCATCGATATAATATAGGCATGTATTTCGTAAATAGTCATACGTGCTTTATTAAAAGAACTTGCATGACATCTTTTGTCCTACCCTCCCGTGGCAGCGGGGTCCATATTGAAAACTAAGGGATATTAGGGCCTCCTTTTAATAGAGAACCGGAACAAAGCATTAACACATAGTGAACACATGAACTCCTCAAACTACGGTCTTCGCCGGGAGTGGGCCCAGTTGTTGTCACTTCGGGGTTGCCGGATCATAACACGTAGTAGGTGACTATAACTTGCAAGATCAGATCTAGAACATGGATATAATGATGATAACATAAACGGTTCAGATCTGAAATCATGGCACCCGGACCCAAAGTGTCAAGCATTAAGCATGGCAAAGTCATAGCAACATCAATCTAAGAACATAGTGGATACTAGGGATCAAGACCTAACAAAACTAACTCGATTACATGATGAATCTCATCCAACTCCTCACCGACCAGCGAGCCTACGAAGGAATTACTCACTCCTGGTGGGGAGCATCATGGAATTGGCGATGGAGAAGGGTTGGTGATGACGAAGAACGAAGACCCCCCTCTCCGGAGCCCCAAACGGACTCCAGATATGCCCTCCCGGGGAAGAACAGGGCTTGGCGGCGGCTTCATCTCATGGATCACGATAATTCTTTCTTCCCCTTTTTTCTCTAAAAATAGGGATTTATAGTATCAGGGTTGAGGTCTGCGGGGCCACCAAGTGGGTACAACCCACCTGGGCGGGTGGGTTGTGCCCACCCAGGGGCCCCTCTCCGGTAGGTCTTTGCTCCAGAAATTCTTATATATTATATAAATTTTTTTCGCAAAGTTTCATTCCATTCCGAGAACTTTTATTTCTGCACAAAAATAACACCATGGTAGTTCTGCTGAAAACTGCGTCAGTCCGGGGTTAGTTTCATTCAAATCATGAAAATTAGAGTCCAAAACAAGAGGAAATGCGTGAGAGAAAGTAGATACGTTGAAGACGTATCAGTACACCATCTTAAATCAACCCTGCGTCTTCACCATGATGAAGCGCACAAGCCCTCAGGCATGCGCCATGTGTTGCCATGCCTAGAAGTTGGTCAATCACGCTCCTATGTCATTGTCGTCAATATCACCATCGTATTTTACTTTAACTGTCATGCATGTCGATATGCTAGACTGTCCAAGCTATCCATCTTGTATGTCCGACACTAGCTGAACTTGTCTAACAGCAACCATGTATCACATCGCACCATGTCAACCTAGCACATCATCATGCATTGCTCAATGCCTCTGTAGAACATGATCCTTTGCTCGATGTCTTTGTAGAACATGATCCTTTTTGACACGCTCCAGGCTTCAAAGTCTTCTTCCATGAATTCTCATACGTGATACTTCCATATTAGCAAGCTTGACTTTTCATAGTCGTGAAACATCTCTATTGTCCCAATACATTTTCCAATCTTGTCTGCATGACTTTCCTACTCAATCAATTTATCTTGACTCAATCATTTCCTACTCCATTTTAACCCTCTAATTTTTCCTGTGGTGGGAAAAAGCATGATATTATTATCCTGTAGTTTAATAATAATAATAAATGTCATAAGAATACAAGAGTCGTATAAACCAACAAAATGAGAAAAGGGAAGGAAATCTAAATGTTTGCAGTGCAATGCTCTAGATTAGAGTAAGATGCTTTTCTTCTAAAAATATCGGTTTTCATTGAGAATGAAGGTCCTAAAAGCTGTCAGCTATGTAAATTCTTGAACTACCACTTCCAATGATATGTTTTTGTTTGTTTGTTTTCTTCTAGGTTCAGCCAAACCTGCTGGGAGTTGTGGGATCCATGGGTGACGTCAGACTCTACCATTGTGGCTATTAGAAGCCGGTTTCTCCATCATAAACATGTTGCTCTTGGTTCCTTTCATTGGGTTTCTAGCCTCGGTGTTAATCAACCCTCCCCTAATATGTCTGCCAGTTAGTGCTTTAGCCCTCACCATGAATTACTTTTTTCATGGCATCACTTACATGAGCATGAATAAAAGCACAAGAAATTATTCTCTTCATGACTTACATGACCATGGATATATGCACCTTAAATTGATCTTTTCAATACATCATTCATATGACTAAAGGTTGTATCTACATAGAAAGAACTAAATACCAAGAAACCGTAATGTGGTGTTTTTTGAGAGAAAAAACTATAATGTATGTTGGATGTCTCTATTTGTGCGGAAGATACAAAGAGTAATATGTAGGTAGAGATGGAAGATCTTGGCAACTTATGGTTTTCATGACACATGGCCAACCAATGTGTAACGTTGACTTCCACTGTCCTAGTACTCCTCCAAGAGCGTCTACAGCCGGACTTAACGAATATGCCCCATGCCCGCCGACGCACGGTCAGTGACCGGGCGTGTCCGTTTTGAACCCATATTTGTCCGTCTATGCAGCCATACTCCTCATTTTCTTCCTTATATGTCCGGTAGCGTGCATGTGATTGATGGAGATGAAGAGAGAGAAAGAAAAGGATAAAGAAAGAAAGAGAAAATGTGGTCCGGGGTGAGCAGCGTCCTACGTGACGGACTGACCGGGTGCGTCCACGAGCCCTCATATCCTCCCTGCATTTGTCCTCAATATGAGGGTTCACGGACAGTCTGGACGTTTAGGGATGATACGAGGGGTTCGGTTGGATCACTTTTTCCCTTCTCTCTCCTGTTTGGTCATCGACCGGTCGCGTCCGCGGACGTTTGAGATGGATTTGAGGAGTCCGGCTATAGATTCTCTAACATTTTGCCATATGGTATGGTGCTCCTGTAATTTTTTTAACATGGCAGTGCGGAGTTTTCGTAGTCTACATTATTCTTTATTTATATTCATTAGATATTTCTTGCTGGCTTATTTTCCTATGCTCCAAATCTTCTTGCTAGGTTTTGACGCTCTTAGGAGCAATTCGAAAGGTATTCCTTGTTATGTTTTTTAAGGACATCACCATGTTTGATTCATTTTAGAATTTATTGGTTCTATTTTATCGCAAATCACTCCAATGCATACTTACAATCAACTTCTTTGATTTACTGATAATTAGATTTAGGGGGGGGGGGGGTATGATTACGACCAATTAACTGATTCACTGTATTTTCCATTTTGTAACTATGGATATCCGAACAACATATGCTTTTTTGGGAAGGATCACCATTCCAACTACGGTTGTATGCTTTTCTCACACCCTTCGTATTTTGGAAATTGTGTGTGGTTCGTGATTCTTTGTTTTGCTGGACGGTTTGATTGTCATGTATGTTAAAATTATTTGACTGTCTTAGAACTCGAATGGCCTCGACTATATTTTGCCTCAAATTGTAAACGATATGGCCATTGTTTGAGGAATAAAGTTTTGATGATAAAAATAAATAAATTATTTGACTGTCCAATTCTCTTCTTTTCAATAAATTTCAAATCAACGGGCCTTGACATCTCTTACTTTCGCATGTACAAATTGTAAACGATATGGGCATCTCACTTTCTTGTTGCATGTTGATTTGTGAGTCAAATTCCTTACTCGTTGCCACAATTTCATCTATAGCATATACAAAATACATCTTTATGTTCCACACAAGGAATATCATTCTTATGGTATCTTTATCTTCCACTTTCGGTCATGTTTTAGACCATCAATTTTAGAGTCGATGTGAATATCAAATGCAAATGGAGTCCAGAAATTTATGTGTGTTTTTGTATCTTCTACTTCCTCCGTTCCAAATTATTCTTCACAGAAATGGATGTATCTAGAATTAAAATACATCTAGATACATCCATACATGCAACAAGTAATTCGGAACGGAGGAAGTAAAATTCAAAGCTCCCTAGGAATGATGGCACTCCATCGTGGCTTTGGGGTCACTAGTATGCCCATATGGAAGGGAGTGAATTTGTGTATCGCTTTTGGGTCAACTCCTAAGTGAACATGGCACACATATGTTGTTTTCTGTGTTAAAAATAAGAATAGCACAACCACACATATAAGAACTTACTCCACCTCACACATAACATACTGCTTCCACATTCATCAGATAAAAGTGAATCAAAAACAAATCATTGATGTAATTAAAAGCTAGTCCAACTCAGGTGAAACAACAATAATGAAGCAACTGACAGACTGCATAAAAAAGACTTAACGTGGCAAAGCGCGAGTCACCTCTAATAATCTGTGATGAACGAGCAGACTCGAGCCTCCTTGTACACCTTCCCTGGCTTGCATAAGTAGCCCTGCTCCGGAGCACAATGCAAGTCACTGGAGCAGACACAGAGTCCTTCGATGGCGCAACTCTTTTTGATGACGTTGGGAGTTCCATTGATACCGAGTACTTGGTCAGTCCACTCATTGGAGAAGAGCCCGTCGGGGTCGTACCTATTTTTCACTTTAAGGAATTCATGAGCTTTTGGGTACTTTGCGATGGCACCATCGAAGGCGAAGTTCCGGTTCTTGCCCCAATGCGGGAGGCCGCCATACTTGCGCAGCGCCATCTGCTCAATCTCGTCCACCACGTCGGCGTGCACACGTGGCATGCCGTTTGTGTGGCTCCGGTAGAAGATGATGTCGAAGTCGACGGAGTCTTCCTTTTTACCAAGGTAAGCCGATGACGCCTTGACGTACCGCATGACCACGCCCACCTTGGAGTCGAGGGCAGCACAAAACATGTCCGGGTTGCGGTCGCGGAGACGTTGCATGTCAATGACGAACGCCCGTGCCTTGGAGGCTGCGACGCTGAAGCCGGAGTTGTAGTAGAAGGAGCCTTGGATGCGCGGGTCCCAAGCACAGGAGGTGAGGAGGCCATCCTCTGGGCTACTGAGGCATGTGCCAGACGCCTGGATGCGGTGTTGGTACCCCACCACCGGGTATCTTGTGAAAGAGACGCCATCGTTTGTGAAACCATAGGACCGTTGCTCGAAGGCGGCCGCTTGCTGTTCCGCCGCCGCGCATCGGGCGGTGTCGGTGCCGTTCTCCTGCAGCCTCTCCTCAGCGACTCTTGCATCGATGAGCCTGCGGGTGGGACTGGCGTGAAAAAGGAGCAAGTCATTGAGGCCATTGCCTGGGGTCGAGACGTCGACGCGGTCGTCCTGGCGGTAGATCACCTTGCCCTGATACGGCAGCCACGTCATGTCGCCAAACTCGTGGAGGTGGCCCCACGCGGCCACCTTCTCCGCCATGTCTGAGTCGTCGCGCTGCACCATCGTCACCGACCGCTTGAACAACGGCTGCATGGTCAGAGTTACCTGAGAGATGACGCCGAGAACGCCAAGGGAGACCTTAACGGCATCCAGGTCTGGGTGATCGGAACCTAGCTCCCTCACTACGGCGAACCCCTGGCTCGCCGGCGCTGGAGTTACGATCCTCAGCCCGACCACGTACTCGTGCACGGCGCCTCCCTTTCCCCACAGCGAGCTCCCGTGCGCGCCCGTCGCCAACATGCCCCCGATGGTCAGGCCGTACCAGTACGGTGAGTGAGGCAGGGACAGCCCCGCCGCGGCAGCGGCCTCGATCAGGTCCCGAAGGAGCATGCCGCTCTCCACCGTCATGAGGCGTTTCGCGACGTCGATGCACACCGTCCGGTTGAGCCGCGCCGTGCTTATGAGTGTACCTTCGTCGCCGCCGGGGTACGCCAGCTTGGGAATGCTGTGTGAGTGCTTGGTGGCCACCTTCACCTTCTGTTTTGTGGACACCACGGCTGCCACGGCCGCGACGAGCTCCTGCTCGGTCCCCGGGTAGGTGACCTTGGCCGCGCGGCAGATGGTGCGGTCCGTGAAGGAGCCGTACGTGTTGGTGATGGTGCAGTTGGACGTGCCATGCGTGCAGATCACCGGGTCCGGCGGAGGGCTGCAGCCAGCGAGCTGGACGAGGACTCCAAGGGAGAGAAGCACCAGCAAGCTTTCCATTGCTCTTGTTTGGCCATGTGACATTGACATTGTTTTGTCTTGACTGGTTGTAGCTAATAGAGACAAGCTAGGCCTTAAATAGAAGGTCTCGGCATGGCGCACAGCTTGGGGGAAAAGTCCTATTCCACCCGGTCATATTTGTGCAGGCATGCACGTTGGAGTCTGACTTCATCGAGTATCTGACCTGCCTATCTGTCATATAAACCTTGCAATGTTTTCGCGTGAGTGAGTTCAACAAGTTAACCGACAGATCTATTCTCTCCGTTCCAAATTACTTGACCTATATTTATCTAGATACGAATGTATATAGACACTAAACAAGTATAGATACATTTGTATTTAGATAAATTCAAGTCAACTAATTTAAAACGGAGTAATAGAAGGTAGCTAGCAAGTGCATGCGTGGACTAATGACACGAAAGAATAGACCATAGATGGAGGCCCTGAAGTTGCAACACCATTAATCTTGAGGGAACAGCGTGGGCAACAGTTTCTATCAAGCAAAATAGCAAAAGGAAAACACAGTCTAGTAGTTTTATCACAATGCATGTCCGAAATTTGCCTGTACGTCACAAAAAATAGTCAGCGGGATTTGCCTAATGGAGAAATGCTTGTATGGCTAAAAACTTTGTCAACAACGTTATCCTCTAGGTTGGATGTCCTTTTCTTGGCTGTTGCAAGTCATGGCTTTCAAATCAAAGAGACGAAAAGTTTAGTCAGCTAGTATCTGTTAGCGTGATTTTGCGGTTTTTCATCCATCTTGCTGAAAGCTACTTCTGCCAGTTTTTGTGTACATGCATGTCTTCCGGACGACTAACATGCAAACTTACAGAGTCAATCCTTATCCAATAAGGAGGCTTTATGAATGTTAGCTAGGTTTGACCTCATCAGGTTTCGGTGATTGACAAGGATCGCTCTTGGGTTTGATTTCTCCGTTCAGCTTTCCTCGGCTGGTTATAGTGGGGAGTAACTTATACTAGTGTCATGCATATGACACTAGTCTAAATTATTATCTTTATAGTGCAAAGTAACATAGTAGTCGTATTATAGAAGATTTTATTTATTAGCTTGTAGACTTATTTTATATTAGGAAGCGTGTTCGAGTAACATATTATGTTACCACTTCTCATTAATTATATGCCACATAAACAAAAAAAATTAAAATGCGCTATGTTACTAGTTAAGTTACTCCCACTATGACTAGCCTAATGCACCACGCATTGTCGGTGCATTAGGCCCCTCTCAATGCTTCAACTTGGACCGGCGCTAAGCCTGTCATATAGACAAAATTCAGACGTGGCAGGTTAAATTAATGATGAGAGAGAGCGAATCGGTGACCCCACGAGGAAATGACTCCAAGCGCATGACCCTAGGTGAAAACACAGTTAATTTGATCCCATGTGAAGTGTCGTATCATTGTCCTATCATCAGTATTCACATTTGACGACATGTAGGTATTTGCCCAGGTGCTACAAAGGGATGCAAGAATCCGAGACCGCGCGACGCATATAGCACTGAAAGACTGATTTGGTAGAGCATATTTGGAAAAAGTTTGGACCAAAACAGATTATGATCATTAGTTACTTTAGACATATTATTGGCACTTTATGTATGGACTCGAGTCAAATATATTTTCATGTGTTTTACTTAAGAATATTATTTGCTTAATACATGACAGAAATAGACCACAAAGTTACATACTACAAAAGATACTATGACTAATTAAACAAACAGAGCTTAGCTACAGGAAGCAAAGCATCCGTGCATTGGGGAGTTTGGTTGCTAAGCTATTTAATATGCTTAACACCTTATTTAAGGACATGTGAATTAAAAGAGGTCTTATGTTAAATTTTATGTGTGATAGAATAATTGATTACATGTTAATTTATGGACTCTAATAGCCTGCGATGGATGTCCCATTGAATGTTTTCGTTTTCGTTCCCGGGGGGGGGGGGGGGTGTTCCTATTTAGCACTACAGGCGCCCATTACATGTCATTTCGCAAACGGGCGCCTGCCGCGAACTCCCTCTACCGCGAGATGGGCCGGCCCACTTACCGTTTTGCTACGTCTCTTTATAAAGTACAAAATATAGAGAGCTGCGCCGACTCGAACCCAGGACAGGACCTACACGTTCACAGCGCACCATGCTAGCCACTACGACCATCGCTAGCTTATGCACTACGTCCTTACTCTTTCTCCAGTTCACATTTACTTTTTTTGTTTCTTTTTTTTCTGTCCTTTTTATTTTTATTTATTTTTCTTAAATGTGTGATTGTAAATCGATGAACTTTTTCTTCAAAATCAATGAACGTTTTTTCCAAAACCATGAACTGTTTTCAATTTTTGTGAACTTTTCTAAAAAAAATCATGAACTTGTTTTTCAAATTTGATGAACTTTTTAAAAATCGATGAACTTTCTTAGAAAGTTCATGAAAGTTTTTCAGTTTCGATGAACTGTTTTCAAATTTAATGAACTTTTTTTCAAGTATGTGAAATTTTCTAGAAAATGATTGAACTATTTTAAAAAAATCCGTGAACTTTTTTCAATTTCGGTGATTTTTTCAAATTTTATGAACTTTTTCAAAATTGATGACTTTTTTTCAGGTTTGTGAACTTTTCTTGAAAATTGATGGACTAATTTTGAAAATCCATGAACTTTTTCCAAGTTTGATGAACTTTTTGTTTTAAAATTGATGAACTTTTCTTAAAAATTGATGAACTTTGTTCGAAATCTATGAACCTTTTCAAATTCACGATTTTTTTCGTCAAATAATTCACAAAATATTAATTGGTACAGTTTTGTGCAATAAAATAGCAAGGCAACTTCATTATTACATACTCTGCGCTGTTACGTATGACTGGTGGAACTGCATGAGTTCGAAACCTGTCTAGATCATTTATTTTTGCGATTTTTTAAACGCAATGATTTTTCGATGTTGTACACGTTTGTTGGGCCGGCCCAACACGGCCGTGTAGTAGGCGCCAGGGAGGACTTCTAGCGCCTGTGGCACCCAATAGGACCTCCCCACACAGGATCGAGCTAACATTTCGCTAGGTGGCTCCGATATGGCATGTATGTATGGGCCGGCCCAGTTTCATTTTTTTCTTTCGTTTTTCCTTCTTTTTCGTTTTTCGTTTTTCTTTTTCTTTTTTTTTCATTTATCCTTCTCCTTTTTCTTTTCTCTAATTTTCTTCATTACGTTTTCATATTTTTGCAAATTTTGTTTGCAAACATTTTTTCGTGCACCATATTCAAAAAAAGGTTCACTAGTGTAAAAAATGTTCATCAATAAAAGTCATTTATCAACTCAAAAAATCTACATTGAATTCATTTGTTTTCATGGGATTTAAAAACATTCATCAATTCAAAAAAAATTCTAACGATATTGAATAAATGTTCATCAAATTCAAAATTTGTTCATCCTTTCTTAAAAAATGTTCTTGAAAACAAATTTTGTTCATCAAGTTCAAAAAATTGTTCGTCGAATTCAAAATTTGTTCATCCAATACAAAACTGTGTTCATCATTATTAAGAAGTGCTCATCAAAAATTGTACATCAAAATAAAAATTTTCATTCTTTCGAAATTGCGAACATTTTTTTGAAATCAAACATTTTTTTAAATTATTTGTTTGAATTCGTGAACATTTTTTTAATTCACGAGCATTTGTTCAATAACGAATATTTTTGGTCAAAATCTTGGACATTTTAAAACCATGAAAATTTTATGATTTCTGGAATTTTTACCAAAATTCACTTTTTGAGATTTTGATTTTTTAATTTTGAATTATTTTAAATAGGAAAAAATGAAAACAGGAAAAAAGTAAAAAGCAAAAGAAACAAAAAAAATGGGGTGTCCTGCTTTGCTTATGGGCTGGCCCAATAGGGGTGCGACCGAGGGTGCGGTGCGCGCTTGCATGTACGCTCGCACCTTCGGGAGCCTTCCAAAGGGTTAGGTTGGATGGGCTGAGAGCGCGTCACTTGACGCGCCCTTAGACACTACCATGTGTCGCGCTCTGTGCGCTCTTGTCGGATTTTGTTTTTATTTTATTTTCCGCACACGTTTTCAGCGTTTTAGATGTTTTCCCCTGGTTTTTTCGACTTTTCGGTTTTCCATAGGTCTTACTTAGCTTGTTGACAAAAAAATTGCATGGAAAAACACGTTTTTTTTTCTTCTGCGAGAGGGACGGTCGTGCCTTTCGGAAATGAAAACAAAACGCTTGTTTTTTCCCTTTCACGATAGGTATGGTTTTGCTTACACGAGAGGCGCTAATTTGCTTCTGTGAAATGGAAAAAAACATGTTCTTTTTTTTTCCTTCCGTGAGAGGCATGGATTTGCTTCCGCGGAGAGCCACGACTGTGCCTCTCGGAAACAGAAAAAAAACACGTCTTTCTCTTTCCGCGAGAGGCACGATTTTACTTTGGCGAGAGCCACAGTCGTGTCTCTCAAAAAACGGAGAAAAAACTATTTTTTTTTCTTTCGCGAGAGGCACGATTTTGTTTCCGCGGGAGGAACGGATTTGCTTCCACGAAAGGCACGACCATGCTTCCCTGAAACAAAAAGAAACATGTTTTTTTCTTTCGCGAGAGGCGCGGCTGTGCCTCTCGAAAGGGAAAAAAATCGTGCTTCCAGTGTTGTTTTTCGTGAAAAAAAGTTCATCAAATCCTATCAACATGACATAGATTTTTGAAGATCTCGACGCAAGAAATCTAATGGTGAAAAGGGTTCAAGATTTGGACGCACGATTTAAGAGATAAAGCATTTTGAATAAGCCGATCGATGGAAAAAAAGAAAACTCACAGATTGCAAGAAATGGCGTACATGAAGTACACTACTTGTCACCATTTGAGAAGGTGGGAGTGATTTTTGCAAAGAGTGCTCCTTAATTGGTGATTTCACCGAATAGGAGCGCCCGTTTCGCTCCCTCTCTGGATGGTTTGCCACACAGAGATCCAGGGCGAACAACTCATAGGCCCATAGGCCCAGTTAACTCTTCTCTTCTTTATATTTGCCATGGACCCAAAAAAATGACATGTTGTATATTATTTATTTATTTATTTATTACACTATGTAAAAATCATAAAAAATGTCGTGTCAAATGAAATAAATAAAAGAAAATTTTCCTATCAATATACATATTTCCATGCTCTTACCATCTTCTTAATAATAAAAATGTCATGCCAACAATAATAAAAAAATGACATGCTCTTCTGTAATAAAACTGACATCCTCCCAAAAATAAAAATGCCATCTTATTAATAATGAAAAAGCCATGTAAAAGCAAACTTTTCTTAGGGGAAGTAAAAAAGCAAACTTCACTTGTAAACACTACAGAAAAATGCTAACTTCTTAATAATAAAAATGCCATGTTATTAATAATAAAACTTCCATGTAGAAATCTTATAAAGTGCCATGTTAATTTTTTTTAGTAAAATCGCCATGTACCTAAGTGAAAAAATTATCTTAATAATAAAAATGGCACGTTACTTATAATAAAACTGCCATGTACAAAAGATATGTATCTGTCATGTTAATATTTTTTAGTAAAATTGCCATGTGCCTAAGTTAAAAAAGTAATATTTTCCCATCTACATAAAAAGGGAGAGAAAATGAGAGGTTGGAATTCAATCCCAGGCACCCTCGGTGGAGGCTCAATAGCTAGTCAGTTTGGTGGGTAGTGGGGTTTCTAAATAGGGTATGGTTCGTCAGTTTTTGTATCACAGCGAACAGCTTAAAAATTTGACGTGTGTTTGCCAAGATCCGTGCAAGAAATCCGACAGGAGAAAGCACATTCGCTGGGATTGCCCCTGGCGAACGGTCATCAGCTAGCGTTTCCGATATTTATTGATTGTTAATTGGATGCTACATTATTCTGATACCTTTGGGTGCTCTTAATATTTGTTGTAATGGTGAGCCAAAGATAACAAAGTGTGGCAACACATGTACATTCTGCCATGAAAAAAACTGTAGGATAGGTAAACTGCGGAGTCTGATATAACTTTGGAGGTAGCAACAATATTGAGAGCCTTGAAGAGAGTAATTATCTCTCACAAACAAAAGTAAAAGTCCCCCTTCCTTTTGGAAAAGAGAGTGAATGTCCTTTAGGGTCTGCGCTTGGTCGGCATAGCTTGTTAGGTTCATGCCTCGAAGGGAAAATACATGGATGAACTCAGATACATATGCATCTACTTTAGAAATGACATTTCTAAATGCCAAAAAGAAAACCAAAAAAAACTTGCACGCATACATCTCCATGTTTTATGTGTGAACATAAAGTTTTGCAAAAGAATGACTTTTTGTGCCCTGTACAAAAAGGAAAAAAAAGAATGCCTCGTGGAACACTATTTTCCCGCACCGAAATTTGTCATTCTTTTGCCGCGGCAAAGTATAAAGACATGTTTTCATAAAACTTCATGCCGCACACATAATTTTACAGAGATGTACGCATGACATTTTGTTTAGGTTTTTTTTGGACA
Source organism: Triticum urartu (assembly GCF_003073215.2). Classification (NCBI taxonomy): domain Eukaryota; kingdom Viridiplantae; phylum Streptophyta; class Magnoliopsida; order Poales; family Poaceae; genus Triticum; species Triticum urartu. The sequence goes on from NC_053026.1 coordinate 279,008,017, forward strand.
TTTTAAACAAGTTCAAAATGCGTTTTTTAGAATAAATACAGATGCACCTAGGTTTTCTCACTCTGCCTTGAAGCACGTACTCTCCTGGTTCCTCACCCCGTATAACAACCCTCATGCCACTTGAGAGCATCTATAGCCGGACACCCCAAACCCGCCTCAAATGCCCGGGCGAACGGCCCGGTCAGTGATTGATAAAAAAATCCGACCCAGACGGACGCCTCAAACGGGCCTCAAATGCCCGGTTTGAGCAGCATCCCTCGTGTCCATCCAAAATTTAATCGTGTTCCAAATACAAAACGTGTAGATGCTTTCCACAACTACTGAAGCAATAGAGTGGACCAGTAGTAAACATACATCATATTTTGTTTCATGGTAATGCACAACATTCAACTGTATATTGCAACATGGTAATGATGCGGAACACATCAGACCTGCCTTGGATCAGGGGCGTCACGGGCGGCGCACGCCTGCTCCCCCTTGATGGCGGTGGCGGATCGACACGAACACGGGGATGAAGGGGTCAGGGAAGAGAGGGGCGGTTGGCGGGGGACTCCTTCTTCGCGGTCCGTGGGGAAGTAAGGTGCGAAGAAGAGAGGATGCCATGTCAAACGTGAGGTAGGTGTCATCCAGATTTAAAGGAGAGGGCTCCAGTGAGAAATGTCCCGCTACAGTGGGAAATCGAGCGGGAAGGGGAGCGTTCGATAGGAAAAGCGAAGGGGCTGTTGTGGGGTGGGCTTCTTTGCGTTTGGATCGTGTGTCAGAAATACCATTGTTGTCGTGGAATTGTCACGGCAGATGTCCTAGTGTGAAGACTTAGTCGTGCGGCCAACGCATCTATGTGGTAACTTGAGAGGGGTTGATCGGGACGAGAGAGGCAACACATAAGACAAGAATTTAGACAACTCAGGGCCCCGGGAAACATCATCCGGTAATAGCCCTACATGCTGTTTGTGGCTAGGTCTCATTATGATCATGAGGGAGTCGCCGGTAAGCCGGCTCTTTGTGTCTAGCCCTAGAGATTGTTTCTTCTTACTTGGCCCTCTTTGGGGAGCCCTGCCCCTCCTTATATATGTTGAAGGGGCGGGTTACATGACTAGTCCTAATAGGATTAGGATTACTCTATTACAAGTGGAGTTCTAGTCTTACTTCCTTTGTAGGAGAATATTCCTTATGCCTTTCCTCTTAAGCCGGCCCACCATAATACGAGTCGGTCTTCTAGGCCTTGGGCCTTGTCATCCATCTGACCCGCCCGCCGGGTCTATGATGAATCGTAAACCGCCAGGTCCAAGCGGGTCGCCAGTGAGTCGCCAAGCTCCAGTCGGGTCATACATCCGGCGGTTTATACTGCGCGGTATATCCCCGACATTAGCCCCAGTTTAATTTGGATTTATCCATGTTAAACTAATCCTGCAACATAAACACAAAAACAAATTTGACAGGTTGTGCTCCGGGTTAAATATTCTTGTAAGCCGGCACCTGATCATCCTTAAGTCCTTGACATCTTCTCCTGGAAAATCCGGGTCAATAAGCCAGCTTCATAATCCATTTGCTGACATTGGCTCTTGTGAAGAAAGATTATAAGAAATAATCCATTTGAGTCGGCCTTCAATGCTCCGATTTGACACAAATATTGGTCTTGAAATATTCAACTGATATTCAACCGACTTAAAGATGTAGATTTTGCCGATTTATGATTGCCAAAATTGTCGGGTTATAAACAAATGATGTCGGGTCATGTAATTGTTGCTGATACCAGGTTAATCTTATGATGACACCGGGTCATAAACTTTGCAGATTTCTTCAATAATAATATAATACCCGATTTGCTCAAAACTGAGAATTTGAAGTTATTCCTCCTTTATATGCATATCACCTGTAGCCCCCAAGTGCCGGATTGTCATGCTTGTAGCAACCTGGGACTTGTAATTGCCTTATGTTCATAAAAATTTCAACCAGTGTAGCCCCCAAGGGCCGGGTCATTATGCAATAATGAGTAGGGACTTTGTAAATATGATCATGTAAATTTGAGCAGCAACGTGTAGCCCCTAAGGGCCGACTCAGTAAGATATTACTGAGCTGAGACTTTGTATATGATTCATTGATAATAACATCATATGATGTAATCTTCACCATGGGGCTTGAACCCACGTCCACAAGGTTAAGAGCTTTGTACTCTACTAACTGAGTAGTAGATCTTTCAATATAATGGATTAAGGCTTGTGTATCTTGAATTTTCGACAGGAGCAATTGGTAACCCCCAAGGGCCGGCTCATTACAATGGGATGAGTCGGGTCTTCAATAAGTTGATCAAAAAATGACTTTACATTAGCCCCCAAGTGACATGGTGCATGCTGGCAGTGACATGGGACTTGCATATTTGATGTAATCTCAATTTGAATAATATAGCCCCCAAGTGCCGGGTTGTAAGCCTGCAGCGACTCGGGACTATTCCCTCCATTATAAAAATAAATTATGTCCATTAATAAAATAATAACCATTGCGCTGAAGCGACTTTGGAGATCTCCATCATAATATTGGCTATTGATAACCATAATAAAAATCTAGCCATGTTGGCTATTAAAGATTTGAATAATATAATATGGTTTGGAAAACTGGTTCCTGTGATATTTGAATCGTACTATCGGTTTAGGATACCTGTGCAGTAAGGGTGATAACCCAATATTTAGAAGCCAAAACTTCCAAATGTTTATGATTGTCATATGATGGCGACTTATCATCCAAAGTCAAGCCGGGTGAATCGAAACCACATATATGCTTCAGATATGAACAAAAAGTCTCAAGACAAACCCAAAAGACTGTTTTCAAAAAATTTAAGTCAAACAAAGAGAAAAGAGTGAGGCTTCTGATTCGAATACGATCAGTAAGCCGGACCAAAAGGGGTTAATCTAGGATTCAAATATGATCGGGAAGCCCCCTAGTGGTTTTGGCGTTGCGCCGATCAAGAGGGTACCGACATCTATGTTATTTTTGGTTCGAATACGACCTATGTTTGAACAGGAAGCCCCCAAATGACCTTGAGAGTTTTTTAACGACTCTGATTCGAATACGATTAAAGTCGGACCCAAAAGGGGTTAAGCTATGATTCGAATATGATCAAGAAGCCCCCTAGTGGGTTTGGCATTGTGCCAATCAAGAGGGTATCGACAACTATGTTCTCTTTGATTTGAATACGATCTATGTTTGAACAGGAAGCCCCCAAATGACCTTGAGACTTTTTTAACGACTCTGATTCGAATACGATCAGAGTCGGACCCAAAAGGGGTTAAGCTAGATTCGAATACGATCCGCCCCCAATGGTCGTTGAAGCAGGGTACCTATGTTTGAGTTGTGCTTTGCAATAGACTCTTTTTGGTCCCTTTAATTTTCCTCAGAACTCGAATTTGCGAGAGATGAATTTCTTTTTGAACCAGAACTTCAAACCGGATATTGAGAGATTCAAAGTTTTGTGGGAGACAGGTTTACCTTGAGCCGGATTTTAAACTGGAATCCTTCTTTTTAAGCGAGAATTTTTCTGACGGCCTTAAAATATTCGCCAATAAGGCAGTAGCCTCCAGGGCCGGGTTATTTTTCTCTCCAATGACCCGGAGTTCTTGAATCTGCTTTAAACTGACAATCATTTATTGAGTCATGTCATCATAGCCCCCGAGTCTTAAGACGACTCGAGGAGTTGGCTTGAGATTCTTCATACTTGGCCGTGATATAAACCGGCATGAGTTATTCAACAGCTCAGTGATATAATAGTCTCTTTTGCAATAGACAACTTGTCCTGCATTGGGAAACTTGCAAGCCAGAGTAATTGCTCTTTTAAAGAAAAGCAATATATAATACAAAAAATATACTGGATGGATTTCACCTGATATGTTAAGTCAGAAATTATCCACCGTGAGGTTGATGATCACCATGGTGAAGCTGAAATCAATCACGGCCGAGTCGGCCACGGGAGCAGACATATGAGCCGATCACGACGTTGTAAACCGGTGCGGACGGGTGAGTCGGCAATGGTGTTGGAAAGCGGCACGGACACGGGTGAGCCGGCCGCAGGCACGGACGACAAATCAGTCCCGTGTTTTGATAAAACGGGGGCGGCGACCTGCGCACGTATGCGTCTAGCAACACGACACGGACAAGCTCTAATGCAAAAATAATACCGACGCACGCCCCTTTGCGACACCTTTGTAATTTATAACGGTCCTACGAAAAAATATCACAAACCAGAATAATTGTTCTTTAGAAAACAAAAATATATTAATAAAAATTGATTGAACAAACTTCACCTGATTTGTCCGTACGGATAATCCATAAATAACTTTCCCCGTTGTAATCAATTGTGCCAATACACTGCAAGATTCCTCATAGTGGTAACCAAACGAATTTTCTTTGGAGCGACCAGTTGTGTCAATCCACTGTACACTGGTGAATGACATGGTCAAGGCCAACCACAGAAACGTATTTGCAATCTGGGTGTGCATTCTCTGAACAACTTTAACGTGTAGTGGCACCGATAATCTCCCCAATTACTCTAGTGGCCAAAACAGACTTCAGACATACACAACGCTTCAGTTCTTTATGGTGAAAACCAAGTTCTTTCCTCCAGTATTGAAAGCGGCAGGTAATCTGTCAGTCCCTTCTTTGTACTTAGTGGCAGATGCAGCGGATTCGCAGGGGGTCACCGCGGTAGCAGCGGCTCAAGGCGGCTTGATCGTGGTAGAAGCGAGGTGCGAACCGGCAGCTCGACGAAGGCCATGGAGGTAGCGGCTCGCATCGGTGACGGCGAAGACCGACAGCGCAGCGGTTCGCAACAGTTACCTGCAGGTTGGCCCGTGTGGCGGTTTGTAGGGACGGCTCAAGGCCGCAAGGATACGACAGCTCACAGCCGGCAGGACGCGGCGGCTCGGCGAAGCAGGAGCGAGGCCCTTGGCGGCTCAAGGCGGCGGTTCAAAATGGAGAGGGCAACCTGGAGCTGCGGGGGGCGGCGGCTCAAAGCAACGCCGGTGAAGGTGAAGTAGTGGTGGCCGGCTCATGGTGCTGCTGTGGACTGCTCGCCGACGGCGACAGGTGGCGACTTGACGATGGCTGCTAGACGACGCCGGGCAGATCGTATGTCTGTTGAGGCGGCTCCAACAAGGAGAGGCAGAAAACCGGCGGCGGCTCGGCCATGGCCCAGGAGAACCGGGACCGAGGCGACGGAGGCCGGGGTGGCTCGAGGGGAGAATCCATTTTAACAAAATTTGAAAATGCCAAATCTGCTCTCGTCCAGTTTTCCTCAAACGCACGAGACAAAGGCCCGAGGCCTGGCCCGTTCTTCATTCTATCTCCCCTTCCCGACTTGACCTAGCCGCCAGCCGCCAGTCGCCAGAGCCGCTACGCCCGCCGTCCGCCGCCCTACTCCGCCGTGTTTCCCCCCCATCCGCCGCCTCCCATCGCTGGCCCAAGGTAAGGCAACCTCTTCCCCTTTGTATTTTTCACAGATTTTGTGCTCTTCTTCTGGTACAGTTTCTAAATCGTGGAACCCTAGGTTTTGTGTGTGATTTGCATGGGATTTGAGTGGGAGGGGCTGGATTGACTAAGGGGTGTGATGGATCTGAAAAGGTAACATCATATTCCCCTGTTCTAATTGATGTATGCATGAGTTTTGGTGTGTGCATTTTCTGATTTTTTTCTGTCTATATTGAATAGGATCGATGCAATGTTTGTGCATGATTCTAACCAATCCAGTGTGATAAACCTAACCACGGGGGCGATCTCAGGCAATGAAGTAGAAAATGGTAGTGCTACTATTGATTGGTCAAGCTTTGTGATTGAACCAGAAAACGATGGAGATGAAAAACCGCCGGACCAGAAAGCCATGTTTGCTATGTTTGGTTTAAAAACAGAGCCGGATGAGAGAGCAACTGAGCTTCCTACTCCTGATGTGGAGTCTGACTTACATGATATCAAAGATGCAGATATTGTTGTTGATGATAAGGCTACAGAGGAGCCACTTATTGCCTGGGATGAACGAAACCCAGCCATGGATATAGGGACACCTTATCCTAACATGGTTGAATTTAGAAAGGCTTTAAAACAGTGGGCTGTCAATGGAGAGTTTGAATATGGCACCAAAAAATGAGCCGGGGAGGTTTCAGGCTTTTTGCAAAGGTCAATCCATAATAGGTGAACCTTGCAAATGGGCTATAACTGCTAGTTGGCGAAGGGATGGAAATTGTGTGATGGTAACTGCCTTTTTGTGCTTTATATGTTTCTTGCTTCATTTTTTTGTCATAGTAATAACCTTCAGATCTGTACCATTTTTTGTTGTAGGTTGTGAAGCACCAAATGGAGCATATTTGTAGTTCAACGAGTGGAAAAGTGACAAGAATGACATCTCAATCATGGGTTGCCGACAAGGCAGTAGCTATGTTGAAGAAGGATCCAACCGTTGGTGCTGTGAAGATACTTAAAGACTTGCAAGATGAGCATCATGTCACACTTAACTATCACACAGTGTGGAAAGGCAAACAAAAGGCAGCAGACGGCTTATATGGGAGTTGGGAAGAAAGTTTCAGGATGTTGTACAACTACAAGGCTGAAATAGAATTGAGGTCTCCGGGGAGTATTGTTGAGATTGATACGACCACACATGAAGGTGAAGTGCATTTCAGCAAGCTATTTATCGCTTTCAAGCCTTGCATAGATGGTTTTGTGAATGGATGTAGGCCATATATTAGCATAGATTCAACTCATTTAAATGGAAAGTGGAATGGTCAGCTAGCTGTAGTCACCGCATTGGATGATCACAATTGGATGTTCCCGGTGGCGTATGGCTTTATTGAGTCTGAAAATGGAGATAATTGGGCTTGGTTCATGAATCAAGTGAAGAAGGCAATAGGGGACCCTCTGGTATTGGCTGTTTGTAATTGAGCCCCTTACGGACAAGAATCAATGGCCACACGTGGACACAGGCTTTGTGTTGCGTCCACCAATTCCAATAGGCAAGAAGAAAGGTGCTGGAAGAACAAGAAAATAGAGGATAAAGAGTTGGTGGGAAGGTGGATCAAGGAAAGGATCCTTGAACAAATGCAAAAAATGTGGGGAGATAGGACATAGAGAAGCTGGTTGTCCTCAAAATGGAACAAAGAAAAGGTACATAGTAGTACTTGTTGCTGTTTTCTATCTATAATACCATGGTTCTTTTACATGAAAATAGTTCTAATTGCTTCTTTTTGTAGGAAAAGTAGGGGGGAAAAGAATCCATCTCCATGGTTTGATATTTCCGTTAGCAATACCGTTCCATCTACACCAACCAAGAGCAAGAATGATGCCACTTGTAGCAGTCCTGGAGCTGTCACAAGAAGCCAAGCTGCAGCTCAAGATAGTCCTGGACCTGTCACAAGGAGCCAAGCTTCTACCCCACCACCAAAACCTCCAGCAAAAGGAAAGAAGAAGAAAATGACACCTAAGAGGAAGAAATTAAGCGACCTCTGAGCTTGTTTGTGGCTGTAATGAACTTGGCTGTTAGTGGAGACTCACTTTTATTGTTGTGTATGTGAGATGCAAACTCACTTTTATTTGCTCTGTAAGTGAGGTAGAGACTCACTTTTATTTCCTATGTATGTGAGGTAAAGACTCACTTATTTTGCTGTCATGAAGTCCTGTAGAACATGGCTGAATTATTCTCTATGCTATCATTGAATCATTGTGACCCTATATTATTTCCAGTCTGTTTGTGTGGAAGCCTATTGATTACAGCAAAATCATGTCAATTTTTTTTCTGAAACATAGCACACAGCTTTAGAAAATCATGTCATTTATTATTTGGCCAAAATATTTTGTGGAGCATGTTTGAAAATTCGGACAAGGTACAGAGATGTGCCTTTCAAACAGAGGGGTACTTTTGTCTATTCCTATTTCTATATGTTAGTTATATACTAACAAAGTTGTTAACAATGCCAAAGGGGGGTACCAGCAACAAGTAGACAGAACTGGGGTGGGTTCAGAGAAGGGCAAACGAACAGAGGGGCTTAAGATCAAAGGCACGCGAGCTGGGGGGTTAAAATCGATTCTCCCGTGGCTCGAGCACGACCGGCCACAGCACAAGAGGCGGAGATGGATGTTGAGTCCATGTCTTCCCATCGTTGACTCCTCCTTTAGGCCTTGTTCGGTTCAAGAGTGTATAATCCTCTAGTGGATTTAATCCTCTAGAGGATTGGGTGATCCCCCACCCTGCACCAAATCCCCTCAGGCCCTGTTCGTTTAATCCCGTCCCCGCCGGTATTGGGCCAAAACCCGGCCAATCTGGGTGGGTTTAGCCCCAGCCGGGGTTGGATCCCGGCCTGTCATTATATGTGTCTTCGGTTGGACCCGGTCTGGGCCAAATCCCTCGCAAACCGCGTGGAAATCGCAGGGAAATGACCCACGCGGCCCATCACGTGGAAGCAAACCTCTCGCGAATCATTACGCGAGCTCTCGCTCTCTCGCCCCGACCTTCTCTCCCTCTCTCCATTCAGCGACACCGGCGCCGGCGCCGAAGACGCTGCCGGAGCATATAGCGACGACGTGCTTCCTCCTTCCCCTTCTTCTCCCGCACAACATTCAAAGGAAACGGCACAAAGCTCGGCGGCGACCCAGACAGCCATGGAGCCCGGCCGAAACCCTAGTTGACTTCGACCAATCTCCCCCGCCGCCTCACGCCGGAGAAGAGGACGCAGCCGGCCAAAAGACCTTCAGGTTTGTTCTCTCTGTCTCTCTTTGTGATTATCCCCTGTCTACTCCCCTTTCTCTCTCTATCTGCAGCAAGGGATAAACTGAATGCATAAAAAATCGATATGGATTGCTTGGTGACATGTATTTGTTCCCTGAGGGGATTTGGTGCAGGGTGGGGGATCACCCAATCCTCTAGAGGATTAAATCCACTAGAGGATTATACACTCTTGAACCGAACAAGGCCTCAGGGAACAAATACATGTCACCAAGCAATCCATATCGATTTTTTATGCATTCGGTTTATCCCTTGCTGCAGATAGAGAGAGAAGGGGGAGTAGACATGGGATAATCACAAAGAGAGACAGAGAGAACAAACCTGAAGGTCTTTTGGCCGGCTGCCTCCTCTTCTCCGGCGTGAGGCGGCGGGGAAGATTGGTCGAAGTCAACTAGGGTTTCGGCCAGGCTCCATGGCTGTCTGGGTCGCCGCCGAGCTTTGTGCCGTTTCCTTTGAATGTTGTGCGGGAGAAGAAGGGGAAGGAGGAAGCGCGTCGTCGCTATATGCTCCGGCAGCGTCTTCGGCGCCGGCGCCGGCGTCGCTGAATGGAGAGAGGGAGAGAAGGTCGGGGCGAGAGAGCGAGAGCTCGCGTAATGATTCGCGAGAGGTTCGCTTCCACGTGATGGGCCGCGTGGGTCATTTCCCTGCGATTTCCACGCGGTTTGCGAGGGATTTGGCCCAGACCGGGTCCAACCGAAGACACATATAATGACAAGCCGGGATCCAACCCCGGCCGGGGCTAAACCCACCCGCATTGGCCGGGTTTTGGCCCAATACCGGCGGGGACGGGATTAAACGAAAAGGGCCTTAAACAGCCATGCATGTAGCCTTTCCATACGTTGATGCCCTTTGGGACTTGAATTGCTCAAGAGAAGTAGTACTCCTTGGATGCGTTTTATTCTAGCATCTACTGCTTCCGATTAGTAGTGGCAACGCCAGATCGGAAAGAAAAAATAACAGCCAAACCGTGATAAAAAAATCCACTGCTTCCATTGATTCCTAATTGATGATTGATATGACGTTTTTGCCGCTGTCGCTGTTTGCTTTGCAGTCTGAGCAGGTACGCCAATATCTCGGGCGATATTGCTTGTAGCGGGCTTTTCGGCTGTTACGCCTGGTTCCCTGTCAGATCCGACCCGATTTGGGTGTCCGGTTTGGGTCTCCTACATCCGAAAAAATTCACCAAACTTTATTGCTAGTTACCAGATCGGATTCGACGGATCATTTTGCGTTGGGGGCGCACATCAGAACTCCAAACCCTAATATGTTTTCAGTTCAAAAACTCATATTGCCAGCTCCAACGTTAATAACAATTCTGATCACAAACGTGGGATTTGCCGGCTCTGCCAAAGACTATTTTCTGCCGAACTTTCTTCATCCGGCCAATTGCGAACTTCTCGAAACTCTGAAAAAGATTCCTTCAAGAACTCAACATCACTGTGTGCAGGCCTCACGGTGGTCGCCAACTGTCGTGGAATTGTCACGGCAGATGTCTTAGTGTGAGGACTTAGTCGTGAGGCCAACGCATCTATGTGATAGCTTGAGAGGGGTTGATCGGGACGAGAGAGGCAACACATAAGACAAGAATTTAGACATCTTCGGGGCCCGGTAAACATCATCCGGTAATAGCCCTACATGCTGTTTGTGGCTAGGTCTCACTATAATCATGAGGAAGTCGCCGGTAAGCCAGCTCTTTGTGTCTAGCCCTAGAGATTGTTTCTTCTTACTTGGCCCTCTTTGGGGAGCCCTGCCCCTCCTTATATATGTTGAAGGGGCGGGTTACATCACTAGTCCTAGTAGAATTAGGACTATTCTATTACAAGTGGAGTCCTAGTCTTGCTTCCTTTGTAGGAGAATATTCCTTATGCCTTTCCTCTTAAGTCGGCCCACCATAATACGAGCCGGTCTTCTGGGCCTTGGGCCTTGTCATCCATCTGACCCGCCCGCCGGGTCTCCGATGAATCGTAAACCGCCAGGTCCAAGCGGGTCGACATTGTGTCGCCAAGCTCCAGTCGGGTCATACATCCGACGGTTTATACTGCGCGGTATATCCCCGACAATTGTGGATAATTCGGACAACTACATTTCTCTCCACGTATGCACTCGATTTAGGTGAGCCTGGACCGTTGAGATGGTTGAATATTAGGGAGCCCGCTAGACTCCTGTTTGATGTCCGAACACGTCTGGATATACGAAGGAGAAATGAGCTTCGACCTTTGAGACTACCTTGATTATTGTTTGATGCATTTATATGCGTTGTAGCCTGTAGCAACGCATGTGTATTTTACTAGTACTTGATGGATTAGACTTCACATGTAACACATGTTTTTTTTCTTCTTTTTTTCGAATTTACGATGGATAATTCAATTTCATGTGTGCGTATAGCAATTTCGTAAGGATTGATTGATACCGCCAATATCCTCGCAATGACAACTCATTGCCTTGTAGTACAATATATAGAGTAATAAATGTCTTCCATATAAATTAAAGGTACTGAATAAATTTCAAAGAAGAATACATCATGATGAATTGTCCTTGACTTTATCCAGTAAGCAACACCTCATTAACGAGTATTATTACTTCCCTCAATTTATTATGGTGAAACGCAATCTTCGTGCATAGTTCCATATAGAGAGATTTCCGGAGACCTGTAGTGACAATAAAAAGAAAAATATCCGTCCAGAAGTAGAAAGATTGTTCTCTCTCTCTTTCTCTCCCGTATCATCTCTGCTGCCAAGAATAGACGAGACGATGGAGATGGGTCACCTCCGTGCCTTCCTAGTTTCCCTCCTCGTGCAGGTCTGCCTGCTCCTGACGATTGCTGCGTCGGTGAAGGTGCAGGGCAGGCCTGTGAACCCGGAGTTGAGGCCCGGCTGTTGTCTCACTCCCGTTTGTTGTTTTAACCACCCCGAGTGCTGCCAGGGCGCCATTCCCTAACGGCCCACCTCTGGGTTTGATCTCCTCCCTGTCCCGGCAACCTGTAGTGTATCATTGACATGAGCGTACTGGATCTGTGTTGGCTGGCATGATTCTGCTGCTTCTCATGTCTCTTGATAAGTTTCAGAAATTTGTTAGCTCCTTTCAGTTACGTTGTTGTAATGTCACACCTTGGTAATAAAAGTGGGGGAGATTGTTGTTGGTTTTTGAGGAGTTCTATTTAACAAATTTATCCATGCTCATTTTCTCCAACTTGATTGGCCCTTTAAAAGATCTTGTGAATATTTAGTAGATAAGCAATGGCGCTCAGGTTTGTGAGGACTTGTGCGGTGGGAATGATCAATGGGTGGGCATAAAAGTGGGATCAAAAAATCCCTGTGTGGGATATGATGAATGGTACTTTTACCCCTTAAAGAAACTTTCATAGCTTCAATGACTCTCAATTGTTCGAAATTACCAAGCATAAAATTGTGCTCTTCGTGCAAGTTTAGTAAAATGTTTCTGGAATTGTTTGTTTGTAGATTATATAGAGTGATTCAGGAATGAGGATGGCTAATTGATTATATCCAAATTGTAGAAACTAGTCGTTTGTCGCACGGGTTACATATAATTTAATCATGCGTCTTTTTGTAGGATGAATTTAGACACGCCAAATCATTAAATCAAAATTTGCAAAACATCGTTTGTAGCATTTGTTCATTGTTCGTTAGTCTAGTGTGTTAGAGATGGTTCTTCATAGGACAAAGACCACAACCGAAAGAGTTAATTTATGTTTTTGACAAAAAACAATAATTAATAGTCAAAATTTATCTACATGTAGTTTGTAGGTCCCCAACAACTGAGAATAAAAAGTAACCTTGAAAGTACATACATCACTACAATATGTTTGAATTTTTTTAAACGACAAAGCTAAAATCCGATCGATCGGAAACTCACAACAGATCTGAACGCCTCCTTCGTTGTTCGATCCGGATCATGCGCGCTCGTCTTCCTTCTGTCCTAATTTTCTGGCTTCAGTTTCATAACCAACAAAGGCTGTGCATGCTCATTTTATGGGATTAATGCCTCGTTTAGTGGCTCTGCCTTGAGTCAGGCTTTTAATGCTAAAATCAATGCTTGATTAAAGGAGAAAAATATAGGCAACTCATGGGATTTGATCCTTGGTCGTTGGATTAATATATTTGTCCAATAACCACCTATTCTATGCCTAGTTCTTGTGTACTCCCTCTGTCCGGATTTATTAGGCCTAAAGACAACTTCTCTTAGACCAAGACACATAGTAATTTGCTCACATTAATTCTTCCATTCCACTCCCAATGCACTCTCTCACATGCATGCAGCCAATGAAAAAGCACACATGAAATGTATTAACTTTTCAGCCATGGCACCAACCACAATAGCTTTCAATACAACCAATGAAATGATTGCATGCATGCACCTTTCCAACGCGGGGCCTTATAAAAGGGGACATGCTTGTGATGCTGAGAGGCCTAATAAACCCGGATGGAGGGAGTAGATGTAAGGGTATTTTCATACTTGACTTTTAGTTTATATATTACCATCATAGAAAAAACCCATCTATGTAGTGTTAATAGAATGGAACATAATTCACCTCGCATGGCTATGATGGTGCCATCGCAAAACGCCTAGATTGTACCGATAGACAATGTTAATTCGATGGGGTCAATGTGTAAAAAACATGATAACTTACGCATCGCACATCTGATAACTTACGTACAAATGTTGTGATAACTTTGACGGGAGCAACTCCTAATAACTTTTGTGTGAGGAGCATAGTAATTTACACACCACACACCTGATAACTTGCGTACAAACACTGTGATAACTTTGGCGGGGATGGTTTTTTAACATTGGCATAATATTAACTAAGCAACCACATGGCAAAGAGTTTTCTGGATACAATCCGGAACAGAATGAAAAACACAAAAAACCCTGTGATTCTTACAAGACTTAGCTAACATATGAGCCACTACATTGAGATGCCGATGAACATGCTTGAACTCCACAAAACTGAAGCCATGAGCTGCTAGTGAAATATTAGCCACCACCGAACCGACAGAAGAACGGTCCCGAAGTGAAGAATGAAGTCGTTGGACAAGCGACAGGCAGTCGGAAGCAAAAACAACATCATCAAAACTCTCATCACGAGCCAGATAAACAGCCCGACAAAGAGCCAGAGCCTCCGCATATCCAGGTGCAAGCGCCCCAGGAAGGGTTCGCAATAAGCCGTAAGGAAGTGTCCAGAATGGTTCAACGCCACAATACCAGCACCTGATTGATCAAGATCGTCAAAGATTGTTGCATCAGAAAAGATCAAAACTGTACCTGCCGACGGTGGAGACAAAGCGGAGCTAGAAGCATGAATCTCACGCATATGAACAGACACATGTTTGAACAAATGAGTCACAATCAAGTGAACATACGCCTTGATTTTTCCAGCAGTACGCCGTGGATGGGATATCTCATAATTGTCCCGAGCAAAATTCCATGCATGCCACAAATGCCAAAAAGTGACAACCATCACCGTAGCATGGAGTTCGGACGGCCGGGCAAGGAACTCAAATAGTCATTGCTTCGGCGATCTAAAATCGGAACGGGCAAGAATGACATCATAAGATGGGGGTTGTTTGTAATACACTCCTGATATATTCTGGATGAATAACATGGTAATTTATGCATCACAGACCAGATAACTTATGTGCAACATGTTGATAACTTTTAACACAAGGAAATAAAGTTGAAGAAATATGTCCCCGGTAATTTTTGTGCGAATAACATGGTAATTTACGCATGTGGACCTGATAACTTACGTACAAACATGGTAATAACTTTGACTCGGTAACTCATGTGTAAATAACATGATAATATATGCACAACTGAGTTGATAACTTACTTAGTCCAGGTGTGATAAATTTTGACCGGGAGGGGGGGGGGCTTGTTGATAAACATCCTTTGATAACTCGTGTATGAATAACATGGTAATACACACATAACAGAGGCGATAACTTAGTTATCCCAGGCCTGGTAACTTTTCAATCAAAAAAGTTGTCGAAACATATCAACATAAGTTCTAGTTTCGGAGGTCTCGTCACAACGAATTTCTCATGTGAAAATACTTTTTGTAATGAAGCGGTTGTTTGAGTTACAAAACATTTTTAATTTTTTTGAAATTTGGTGGAATCCTCCCTGACATTAGCATTTTGCATCCTCTAGGGCATGCGTGAATGTGCAAGTAGGGAGAAGGTCGAAGAAACCATTTTATATGCCCCTGTAATTTCTGTGTAAACAACATGATAACTTATGCTCAAGTGACATGATAACTTGCGAATCACATCCATAACTTTTTATCAAAAAATGCTGTCAAAACATACCAACGTGGGATCTAGTTTTGAAGATATCATCGCGACGAATGTTTTATGTGAAAATAGTTTTCGATCAGAGCGACGGTTTGAGATACAAAACATTCAGAAGTTTTGAAATACGGAGAATATAGAATAACATCAATGGTTTTTTTTCAACTAGGGCATGCATGCATGTGCACGTGCACGTGGGGAGAATGGTTGGAAAACCATTTTTCATGTCCGATAATATCTGTGACAGCTTGGTAACTTACGTGTCAAAGACATAATAACTTATGTAGTCCAAACCTGGTAACTTTTTACGCGAAAAAAAATCAACATGAAATCTAGTTTCAAAAATCTCGTCGCGACGAACATTTTATATGAAAACATTTTTTCAATCGGATCAAAAGTTTGAGCTACAAAACATTTTAAAGTTTTAAAATAGAAATAATCTTTTTCTGATATCATCTGTTTTGTCATGTAGTTTGCATGCATGCATGAAAGTAGAATCAATACGTACATGCCCTTCATCGGTCCCGAAAGAGATTAGTAATTAAGAAAAAGAAGATGTAGATGTATAATTAGCAATTAAGAAAGAGAAATGGGTGTTCCAACCGTCCGACTAGTCGGAAGTTAGTCACGTCCTTTTTTAAATGGTTATCTGAACAAACTGAACAAAACATAGTCACAACTCACAATAGAATTTATCTACAGGAACACTACCTAGGCTGTAGGGCCTGAGTACACAAATCTTTAAAAGAGTTATCATTTAGAGAAAGCTA